>NC_143575.1:243468685-243690380 GCF_048544385.1 Mastigoproctus giganteus
TTCCCATTTTGAATTTGCTGTTGGCAATATCATCAGTTGATCCCACTGTATAGAATTTAAATACTGTCTCAGTCCATTGTAATCGCCTTTACGAAAGCAATACCCCTTCCCTTTACCCCTAATGGTAGTTACCTCTTTGAGTAACTCCCACTTCAGCACACTGTGATCACTGCCACCAAGTGGTTCATTTATCTGCAGATTCTTAATGCATGAAGAATCACTACTGATAATCAAATCAAGAGTATTACTCCCTCTAGTTGCCTCCCGAACATGCTGATGTAGAAAACAATCATCCAATAAATCCACAAAAGCCTTGCTACTGTGTGAGTGACCAGCCCCCAAATTCCAGTCAATATCTGGGAAATTAAAATCCCCCATTATAAGACTCTCTGATTTACTGGCCCACTCTATTTCTCCGAACAGTTTCTTATTATACTCATCAGAGTCATTAGGCCTATAGCACACTCCTACTCTCAATTTTGATCTCCCAATGCTTATGTCACACCAAACTGACTCGACACTGCACTGTCCAGCGATGTCGACTGGCTTCACTTCCTTGGATTTTATGTGTTTTTTAACTAATAGCATAACCCCTCCTCCCTTCCTATCCTGTCTATCCTTTCTGTAGACATTGTACTCCCCAAATTCCAGTTCTGCATTTCTTATATCTGTGTGACACCACGTCTCTGAAATCCCCACAATATCTGCCTTTGATGTTTTGAGCAATACCTCAAATTCATCAAATTTATTTACTAAACTCCTAGCATTGGTGTACACACAAGTATACATGCACCTGTTCTTTTTCTTAGCTACCCTAACACAACCCATGTGTTTACTTGTACCCCAATGATTCCCAGCAGTCTCTGAAATATCCTGCATCTTATTTTCCAGGCTGCGGCTCATTCCAATAGAAGCAGTGCAAGAATCACTTTCACCTCTGCCAGTGGCTACTGTTAATCTATTAGTCCTTGTATCCCCCCAATCTAGCAGTTTTCCGACCCACCTAACTCTGCCTCGACAGCATCAGCAAAAATTCTTGCACCCTTTCTATTTAAGTGTATCCCATCCCTGTAGAAGCAGTCTCTCCTGTTAACAAGTACAGACCAGGCTGAAAAAAATTCTACCCCTTGAGCCCTGCACAATCTTTCCAGGGCCGAATTGATTGACAGGGCTCTCATCATATACTCCCTCCTATCGTGTCTGGGCAGAATTGCAGACACTTTCAATTTCAACCCTAATTCACGGCTTTTTTTCATCAGTGACCTGTACTTGTCAAGTAATTCCGCCGGTCTCCTACTCTTAATGTCATTAGTGCCAACGTGTACAACTATATCACCTTTTGTGCCCTTAAAAGATGATATCCGCTCTACAACGTCATCAACTTTTGCCCCTGGCAGACATACCCTGGTCCTATTCCACCTATCCTTTTTACAAAGCATGTTTCCCGTTTCCCTGACAATAGAGTCACCAACAACTACTAGTTCCTTTGGGACCAGCGCATTCTGCCTTTGGGGTTGCCACTGTGTTCCGCGATGACCAAGTGCAAGCTCTGGCATTGGTGTGGGCAGCTGAGAGCTTGATGGGCCCCTCACTTGTAATCCTTCGAGGGCATCCACCCTATCCTTCAAGCTCTCATATAGGCCCATAACAACGCTGAGTTGTCGCCTTATCTCCTTACACTCCTTGCATCGCACACACACAAAGACATCCCCCATGGCAGTATCATGTCCCATACTTGACTGCTCCGCAAACATCAAGCAAATAGTGCATCTTACAAGGCTGTGATTCAGAGGACAACTGCCCCCCTCAGTTCTCCCCTGGGCCACAGCATTCCCATTAGCTTGAGCCCTTTGCTTTGCTGCTCTGGTTTGAGTCATGATTTAGATTTACTTTCAATAAAATTTCAATTTCTGTACAAAATTAAATCCTAAACTTGTATCCAAACACAGTTATAACGCTATATTTATGTTTCAGTAACGAGTGTTATCTACGGAATATTTACGTTTCAGTAACGAGTGTTATCTACGAAAGATTTACGTTTTAGTAACGAGTGTTATCTGCGAAATCCCTTTATATAACTTTCGTATCAAGTTATGTATTAATTATTTGTTTTTACTAATTATTTATGTTACGTAACCTAAGTGGTTATATGTATAATTAATTATGTTAAATAAAATTAATTATATTACGTTTGTAATCTAAGTCGTTATATGTATTTATTTAAACGTACAATTTAACTGCTAACGAAGTTCAACTAACGCTATCTAGTACGGTATATCGTATCACAAAGGCGGGAAAATTACGAACGGTTAGCGGAGTTGAAACACGTGGAAACCTTTACCGATACTTTTATGCAATTACAAGGCCGAGTAAAGAATAAATACACCAAATTAATCAGAAAATCACAAAATAATGTTATACTACTAAATTTAAATCAAAAGTTTTAGAAAAACAATAATTTCAAATCAATAAATAAGAAAAATCCACTTAGCGGCTTTGAAAACGACCGTCTCTAGTAGCCTCGTCAGCAGACTCAAAAGATAAAGAAGCAGACTCACTCATTTTGATAAAGAAGTTACACATCATTTGGAATATGAGCAAGACCGGCCAAATGACTCACCAAACGATGTTAAGGGAAACGCTGGGAGTCCACAAACGCAACCCGATACAATCAATGAAAACAAATCGTGTTGTTGTATCTCTCCTGACAACTGCCAAACTGCCAGTCGTCGCAGCTCCGTGAGTGAACAGTCATACGCCCCACATCTCAGCAACCTCACCAATAACCTTAGCAGCATAACAGCGGAAGCATTTACACAATTTGTTTACCCTGTTACTATGCAGGCTGAAGAGTACATGCACAATTTAGAGGAGAAATTTCCAAAAATTTTTGAATGTTTATCTGCTCTACTCAGTATAAACCAAGAACTTCGTGCACAGAATGAGGAAATTAGAAAGGAAATGAGCTTTTTGAAAAACCAGATGATAGACCAGAAGAGAAATTTTATGCTATCGGAGAGATCCGCATATCAATCGTCTCTGCGGGGTCCTCAGACCTCAAAGCCAGCTTGCAGAAATCTGGATACCGTATCTTCTCAATTTGAAAAGGGTTGTGTTGACCGTGCATCCTTCTCGACGACTAGTTCTCGTGTTAAAGCTGATAACTGACCAGAACACGCAGTCGTGAACACGCCACCCATTACTCTCTATGAACGTAATAGAGAAACAGATTTCATTGAACACTCTTCTGAGAGAAATAAATCATATCTAAACACGCTCAAGCTAAACCTGCCCAAGGAAACAATAGGTGGTGATGTGCCACCCGACGAAGTTAGCTACGATCAGTACATAAATAAAAATGCCATGTTAAACGCCCTTGAACTGCACCCAGGAAGCCACTCATGAGCTAGTCCTAAACAAGACCGAACCACTGCCAGGCCTGCGACCAACTTGGTGATGGGTGCCGAACCTGGAAATAACCAGATTACCAAGTGAAAGACGGCCAGTAGAAACAGTTTGAACAGGAAGAAAATGACTTGGACAGGCACCGCACTAGTCTCGAAGCTTCGGCCTTTCAAACAGGATGGTTCATCAACCAGATTCCCCCCCCCCCAGCAGTTTGTTTGCCTCACGTTTGGCCCCAGACACATCAGCACAACTCGTCACAGATGTACTGATTGAGGAATTACAATTAGAATTAAAGATTCGGAGATTGAACACTCGAAGCACAGCATATGCTTCTTTTCGCATCTATTGTGATAGAAGTCAGTTTGAAATGATTGGAACATGCAACAAATGGCCCGTCGGCACCATCATCAGGCCATTTTATGAAGCATGAAGTAGAAAAGAAGTGATATCCATAAACACTCCTGAGATGTGTCCACAACAGTCCAGACTCTGACTATACTATGTATCTCTATTCTCCACTAACAACCCAACTGCTCCGCATGGGAATAGCCATAGAAAAAACAATGTAAATCCATGCTTCGCCCTTAACATACCCACGGAAAAGGGGCTCCCAATGGTCATTGAAAATTACCCAAAATCTCTATTATCTCTCTCCCCAAATTTTGTGATCTCTGTCATGGTTTCAACATATCGAAGACCAGCGACGCATCACAGACAGATCAGACCGCGTACATCCCTTGCCACAGTAAAGAGAACAGCTTCATTCCAACTCCTTTTCCAAAATGTGCGATTCAGTTTATTCCATGAGGAATAAACTGAATGAAGTTGAAGAGCTTTTGCTGCCCAGTTCAATGGATGTGGTTTGCTTTGCAGAAACCTGGCTTAACCCAATGATTGATTTGGTAGTTGTTGGCGCATCGGCTTCTGTGGCCATATTGCACCTCCCACGGTTTTTGCAGTACTTTGATCCAAGCCCGAGGCGGGAATCGAACCCGCGACCTTTGGGTTGCCGGGCAGGTACTTTACCCACTCGGCTAGCCCGGTCGGCCTTAACCCAATGAAGAAACACTTTCCTCTACTTGGCCTTGCAGGCCAAGTAGAGGAAAGTGCACACCATCTGATACCTGCAAGGTATCAGATGGTGTGCACATCTAGAGAAAACCGGAGGGGAGGAGGAGTTGCAATTTTTTTCAATGAGCAGGTATTTTCTATCCTCCACTCAGTATCGAGCCAGTCTGACTCTTTCGAGGCAGTTCTAGTTACGCTAAAACATAAAAGCAATAACAGCCAAAACAATTCTTTCGACATAGTCGCAGTGTATATCCCACTGGTTCCAGATGCACAAGTAGTTGATGAACTCCTCAATTGGCTGCTTAACCATCTCCATTCATCACTGAAACACGTCGTGTGTGGGGATTTCAATCTCCCGAATACTCAGGGAAACCTCAAGAGGAGACTGAGTCAGCTTCTAGGTATATTAGGTCTCAAACTGGTTAGCACACCACCCACGATGGGGGAAAGCACATTAGACCTTGCGTTTGTATCAGCAAATTGTGTGGCTAATCAAATCCTACAAGCAACATACAGTCTGATCACAACCCCATCATTCTCTCTCTCTCTCTCTCTCTCTCTCTCTCTCTCTCTCTCTCTCTCTCTCTATTTGCACAGAGAGAATGATCACAACCCCATCATTCTCTCTGTGCAAATAGAAATGCCCATCACTTCTGGAAGGAAAGTTACAACCAAAAAAATTACAGCGCCCAAATACCTTAATCCTGAAAAGTGTGTTTATGCAGCTCAAGCAATCCCATGGGATGTCCTTGAGGAATGTGATCCCGAACTCGGGATTGACCTGATGACAAGATGGATAGCCACTGTTTCTCTCTATGCTGCAACGAAGAAACTAACATCACATAGCATTCAAAGGCCTGGTGGAATCCAAAAGTCTCTGGAAGTTTCCATGTTAAACAGAATTTGCACAAAAAGTGGAAAAACTCCGGCTCACCCTTGGACAGAACTGCCTATTCCCGAGCTAGGGCTCTTTTTATTCGCAACAAGAGGGAGGCAATAAAACTTCACCTAGAGGATACCATAAATAAGGGGAAGCCCTTCCATAGAACCCAATCAGAGGACACCATTGACTCACTCAATATGAGCAGCTGGCTCGACCATATAACTAGGTTCGCTGTTCAGCAAGAATCCACTATGCCAATGGAATTCTCAATCAATCCGATTTCGACAGACCCCTTAAATTCAGTTCACCTCACCAAATACCAGCTGATCGAAGAAATGAATAGCTTAGCACCAACAGCTGCATAAGGTGCCGACAGAATTCCAGTTTATGCTGAAATCCCTCAGTACATTTGTTGTTGATCCTATCCTGTCGCTATTTAACAAGATCCTTAATCAAAATTTTTTTCCTCCTATGTGGCATGTCTATCTAGTAAGACCGCTGCCGAAAACACGCTCTGCTTCTCAGCCCAGTCACTTCCGTCCAATTTCCTCTGCATCATGCCTATTAAAGCTCTTTGAGAAATCTCTTCTAAGAACATTAACCATCCAAATTATGCCACAACAGCTACCGCAGATCCACTATGCTACCCGGTCAAGATCCACTGCTACAAATCTAGTCATCACCACTACCAAGATCCTCAAGGCATTTGAGCACCGTTACGTATATTGACGTCCAGGCAGCATTTGATTCCGTATCCGTTCACGCATTGGCAAGGCTATTACGTGAGTATTACCTCATTGGTGGAGACGTGCTCTGGTTCATTCAGACAATGCTGGAGAACAGGACCGTTATTGTGCGCAATGGCAATCTGTGCTATACCCGGACTATTACAGCTGGAGTCCCACAAGGCGGGGTCCTGTCCGGAATCTTATTCTCAGCTGTTCTCGTGCCATTTGTGACAGGCCGAACTGACATCCTCACCTTTGCCGATGACATAAAACTGTTTATTCCCATCAGCCCTGGAGACACTGCTGAATACATCAATACCTTAATCCTTCAGAAAATCCAGAACCTTCAGGCCTTCCTCTCCGGTTTCGGACTTCAAATCAATCCTGAGAAGTCAAAACAGTTGACTTTCTCTCTCAGATGGAGCCCAACAATAGTACAACCCATTTTAAGAGGATGCGCGATTTCTGTCATCCAACAACATACAGATCTGGGCGTTATTTTTGATCAAAAGCTCTCCTTTTTACCGCACATAGATCACTTGCAAACAAAGTTCTGTCGACTCCGGTGGATGATTAAACAACAACTAATGCACGTCCATGACCAGGCTGCTGGGTGCAGATATATTAAGACATGTGTTTATCCGGTCATACTCTATGGCGCCGAAGTCTGGACTTCAACTGCTACGACCCATCTTAGATGGATTTTCGTGGGGGAATTCTGGCTACTGAAGTGGGCCATATGGAAATTTCGGCTTCCCTACACCAAGGACCACCCAGATGGCTGGTTCTGCCATCATTCACAAGAGAAGACTCGTCTTTGCCATCAAAATGATGGTCGGCATTATTTCAGTACCAGATTTCGGGGCTAACTGCGGATGGAGGATCCTGGTCCCAAGCCTTAGGGCTAATCCAATCCTACAGGCCATTCCAAACTGGTTAAATCTATCTGATCGGTTCCTACCTGTGCAAATGCTGCAAGACATACGTCCTTGGATGGTGACCTCTACAAATTCGCAGTCGACAAGGAATATAGACAGAAAGTACTCAGTCGACTTCCTTCCCAGGACCGCGTCAGAGGACCTAACGTCAGTGATGAATAGGTCTCCCGGAGACCTATTCATCACTGCCTTGAATCCATCATTCCAGTGTTCAAACCTTTCAGGAGTCATAATGCTTTTTTTTTTTTTTTTTTGTGTTTATTATGTTGTGATTTCTTTTATGTAAACCCCTGGCTTGTAGCCGTGAAAGGAGTTGTATACAGCAATGTGCTTTCTGTATATAATAAAGAGTTCTTCTTCTTCAATATTAATAATGTATATGGGATATTAATTAAATCCGTGAATTGGCTTGGATTTTATTGGCACATTAGCAACTAAGGCTATAAAATGCCAAAACCAAAACCGAAATGGACCAATTCACATTGGTCCATTTGATGTCAATCGTTTAACCAATGATAATCCTGCTCAGGTAATTGAAAAACTGAATAGGGATTTTGCATCTACTTTCATGTATGAAGAATTCTTTAGAGGGGAAATGCCAGAAGTTCATCAAAATTATGACTCGCTGAAGTTATGACTCACTGCTCGTATCACTGTTGTATCGGTGTTTGGCGTGAATATCATAGAACATAACCAGTAATGCAGAAGAATACTAGGGTTTTAATCATAATAAATAAGTAGTCTGAAGGTGGAAAAGGATAGATGAAGGTTTTAATCACTTGTTGGGAATATATCTTATGTATTTAGCTAAGGATATAACTAATTTAACATTGTGATCATTACAGTATAGTGTAACTTGATAGTTAATATCTCGTACTTGATAGCGTAAGGTATAACGTAAGAACTAGATAGCATAATATGTATTGCTGCATTAGCTTAGTGCAGTATTTTAAATTCAATTTTATCAACCTTATTACTTTTCACTGTTAATCAATTAAATAGTATTTAAACGGAAATCATGCCCCAGACTAGATCAGCAAAGCAACAAGCACAAAGTAGCAGGAGTGCTGTGGCTTGGGGAGAATCGAAGGAAGCAATTATCCTCCACATCACAGCCTAAAAAAATGTGCAACTTGTGAGATATTTGTGAACCTTTCTGGAACAGGAGATGATCTAGGCATGGAGGATGTCTTTGTGTGTGCTAGGTGCAGAGAGTGTCAAGAAATTAGGTGCCAACTCAGCATTCAGATGAGCATTTATGAGAGTGTGAAGAGAAGGGTAGATACCCACGAAGGAATTAAAATGGGGGGCCCATCAAGTCCAACTCAATACCAGAGCTCCCTCTTGTGCATCAGGCAACAAAGCGGAATGTTTGTGGACTTTCTGGAACAGGACATGACATGGAGTGTGCAAGGCTCATGGGGTACAATTTTTCTCAGCGGAGGATGTCTTCGTGTGTGTGTGCGCGCTAGATGTAGAATGTCTTTGTGTGTGTGTGTGTGTGTGTGTGTGTGTGTGTGTGTGTGTGAGTGAGTGTGAGTGTGCGCGCGCGTGTGTGTGTGTGTGTGTGTGTGTGTGTGTGTAGATGCAGAGGGTGTGTCAAGAAATTAGGTGCCAACTCAGCATTCTGATGGGCGTTTAAAAGAGTGTGAAGAGTAGGGTAAATGCCCTCGAAGGAATTAAAATGGGGGACCCATCAAGCTCTCAGCAGTCTAACTCAACACCAGAGCTCACTCTTGTGCACCAGGCAAAAAAGTGGCAATCTTCAGGGCAGAATGCACTGGTCCCACAGGAGGTAGTTATTGTGGGTGGCTATTGTCAGGGAGATGGGAAATATATTAGCAAAAAGGATAGGTGGAATTGGACTAAGGTATGTCTGCCAGGTGCAAGAATTGACGTTGTAGAGCAGATATGGGCACAAAGGATGATACTGTTGTACATGTACTAATGACATTAAGAGTAGGAAGTATGCAGACTTACTTAACAAGTACAGAACAAACAGTACAGAATGTTGAGAAACAGTTGTGAGTTAGGGTTAAATTTGAAAGCGTCTGCAATTCTGCCCAAACGTGATAGGAGGGAGTATATGATGAGAGCCTTGTCAATCAATTCAGCCATGGAGTGTTCAAGGTTCATGGGGTACAATTTTTCTCAGCATTGTCTGTGCTTGTTAACAGGAGAGTCTGTTTAAGTATATCCCATCTACATGGATGGGGCTTAGAGGGCTTAGAGGGGAACAGGTATCCTGTGTGTTATCAGACACTCAGCCTAAAACACTGATGGATCCAATATCTCTCTATTACAGAAGATTTAGGAGAAGTCCGGTTGGCCTGCCTCCCTAAAATCCACTCATGCACACCTTCTCGATGGTAAGCCCTGTTACGTCACTTAGGTGGCAACGAACGTGTAGAGTGGTTCTCTTCAAGACGCCTGGTCAGCGTGAAGAGGAAAAGACCAAACCCTCCAGCAATGAGAGCACAACAATACAAATGGCCCTCAGTCCCCAGCAGCTTTCACTCTCCCTCTTACGGCAGCGAGAGGATCAGAGTGGAAGCAGAGGGTGCTAAGAATCTCTGGGTACGACCAGGCTGCCATGCACGGAAATTGAACTTGGCCTGTTATAACGTACGATCACTCATCGGTGAAGACAGGATATTAGAGCTGGAAAAGGAATTAGAAAATGTGAATTGGAATATCATCGGTTTGGCTGAAACAAGAAGAAGAAATGAATCACTTATAAGTTTATCAAGTGGAAATCTGCTGTACACCAATGGAAACAGTGAAAGGAGTGAAGGTGGAGTTGGGTTTCTGGTCCATAAAGATTTTAAAAACAACATTTTTTAATTCAAAAGTACATCACCAAGGGTGTCAAGACTAATACTCAAGATTTCTAAGAGGTACAAGCTAAAGATTATAATGATTTATGCACCAACATCGAGCCATGATGATGAAGAGGTTGAAGAAATGTACACTGAAATTGAGTCTTCTAGATGAGCAGAAAACCCACTACACTATTATTATGGGGGACTTCAATGCTAAGGTTGGAAAAAGACAAACAGCGCAGAAAGGGGAACTATAGGAAATTTTGGAATTGGTGAAAGAAATAAAAGAGGTGAAAGACTTGTGGAATTTGCAGAATCTCAAGGAATGTCAGTAATGAACACTTTTTTCAAGAAAAGGGTGAACAGAAAGTGGACATGGAAGAGTCCAAATGGATTAACAACTAATGAAATCGACTTCATCCTCACTAACAGAAGATATATTGTGAATGATGTTACCGTCCTGAATAAGGTAAATGTTGGAAGTGATCACAGAATGGTAAGATGTACACTTGATATAGATGTAGGAAAGGAAAGGAAAAAACTGACTCGAGTAAATAATACAAAGATCTTTGAGATAACAGAGGAGGAGAAAAAGCAGTATGTACTGGAACTTAAGAACAAGTTTGAGCTTCTGCAGACTGCTGAGGACCAAGATATCGACGAGGAATATTACAACTTTCTGAAAGTGATAAAGCCCAAGAAACCTATAGGGAAACAGAAATCCAAAGAAGAAAAAATTAGTCAAGAAACACTTGTCATGATGAACCAAAGACGACAAATGAAGAGCAAGAAAAACACTGACAGGGAGAAAATTGAGTATACTGAGTTATGGAGAGCCATTAGAAAGAGACTCAGAGAGGACATAAGAAGATTTAACACAAGAAAAGTAGAACAAGCATTAAGGGAAAACAAAGGATTGAAATCAGCAGCCATGAGCAGTAATACAGAAAGACAAATGATACTGAAACTGAAGAATAGCGATGGTGTACTTATAAACAGCAGAGAAGGCATAATTCAAATAGCAGAAGACTACTATAGAGAATTATACAAGGAGCGAGGGAATGATACCAGCAGTGGGGAAGATGGATTGCAAAGTAGCAACACATACGACATACCCGATATTCTTCCTGATGAGGTAGAACATGCATTGAAGAAAATGAAGAATCGGAAAGCCCCGGGGGAAGATGAAGTTACTGTAGAGTTGTTAAAATTGGTAGGAAGAGACATAACACAAAAACTGGCAAGGCTCTTCACAAAGTGCATTAGAAAAGGTGTGATGCCTAAGCAGTGGAATAATGCAATCATAGTTTTGCTGCATAAGAAAGGAGATAAATCAGAAATTGGAAATTATAGACCAATTAGCTTGTTATCCCATATCTACAAGTTGTTCACAAGGGTCATTACTAACAGATTAGAAAGAATACTTGATGAGAATCAACCGAAAGAGCAAGCTGGCTTTAGGACAGGATTCTCAACTATGGATCACCTTCACGTAATATCACAGCTAATGGAGAAAGCAAATGAATATAAAACACCATTATGCCTGGCATTTGTGGATTATGAAAAGGCATTTGACTCCATACAGCATAAGGCAATGTTTGGGGCACTGGAAAGACAAGGCATAGATACTCCATATATTATGATTTTGAAGAAAATATATGAGAGTGCTACATCCTTTATTAGACTAGACAAAGACAGTAGGAAATTTAAAATCGAGAAAGGAGTTCGACAAGGAGACACAATATCTCCGAAGCTGTTTACTGCTGCCCTTGAGGAAGCTTTCAGAAGATTAGACTGGTCGCAGAAAGGAGTCAATGTGAACGGAGAGTACCTAAACCATTTACGATTTGCAAATGACATTGTGGTCATAAGCCACGATCCCAAAGAATTAGAGGAAAATCTTAATCAGTTATGCACAGTTAGTAAGGATTTTGGACTAAAGATGAATATGGCTAAAACAAAAGTAATGATGAACAAGTATGCCACGGAAAGGGAAATAATGATTGAAGGAGCAGTAATTGAAAAGGTGAAGTCATATACTTATCTGGGACAAGTTATTAGCTGTAATAATGATAAATGGCTGGAAGTCAAGAGAAGAATAAATTTTGGATGGATAGCATTCAGGAAATATAGTCACATACTGAAGAGCAATATCCCAGTTTGTCTGAAACGTAAAATAATGAATCAATGTATACTCCCCGCCATGACTTATGGAAGTGAAACTTGGGCACTCACCAAAAGAATGGAAGAGAAGCTAAGAACTACACAGCGAAGAATGGAACGAATTATATTGGGAATCAGACTGTTAGATAAGAAGAGAAACACATGGATTAGGCAGCAAACTCAAGTAAAGGACATTCTTATCAAAACTAAAGAACTAAAATGGTCTTGGGCAGGACACATAGCTAGAAGACATGATGACAGATGGACTAAGAAAATAACAGAATGGTACCCAAGAGGAGCTAGAAGAAAACCTGGAAGACAAAGGCGGAGATGGATAGATGAAATTCATGAGTTTTTGAGTAGTAAATGGATGGCCAGTGCTCAAAACAGAAGGAACTGGAAAGTTGCTGGAGAGGCCTTCATCCTGCAGTGGATTGAAAATGGCTGATGATGATGATGATGACATGGATGGGATATACTTAAACAGAAAGGGTGCAAGAATATTTGCTATCGAGGCAGTGTTGGATGGGTTGGAAAACTGCTAGCTTTGGGGGATTCACTGCTGTCTGTGCGGTGAAAGTGATTCTTCCACTGCTTCTATTGGAATCAGCAGCAGCCTGGAAAACAAGGTGCTGGGGATTAGCATTAGTAGCATTATTAGCATTAGTATAGGCATATGATGCAAGAAAGCATGCTTATTCAGCATCAGCCAAAAAAAAAAAAAAAAAAAAACAACCACTACTCCCATTTCACCCCTCCGTTCGTTCGAAATACCTGTCCAGCTGAGCCTTAAATTTATTTAGGCTATCAACTTCAACAACAAGCGATGGGAGTCTATTCCACAAACCAACTGCCCGCTGGCTAAAGGCAAATTTCCACACATCTATCCGACATCCGTCCTTCCTCAATTTGAATTTATGCCCTCTCAGGTGATTATTCTGAGCAAGAGGAAGAATCCCATCGGCATTGAGCATGCTCAAGCCATTCAAAGCCTTATACACCTCTATCAGATCACCTCGCCGATGCCTAGTCTCCAGGCTCTGTAATTTGCAAAACTTAAGCCTTCTTCGTAAGAGCAACCCTTTGTTCCATTCACTAATCTTGTTGCCCTTCTCTGTACTCGTTCGAGCAGCTCTACATCCTTCTTGAAATGAGGCCTCCAGACCTGTATACAGTACTCAAGGTGTGGCCTGACCAATGCCTTATACAAGGGAATAATCACATCCTTATCCCTGCTAGAAAAATTCCTGTATATCATTGACAAGACACCATGAGCTACTCTTGCAGCTCGTCTGCACTGCTCAGAAAACTTCATATCTGCCTGCACAATTACCCCCAGGTCCTTTTCATTCTCTACCACTGTCAGTGTAGTACCACAGAGCTGATACGTTGCTCTGGGGTTGCTGTTTCCCATATGTAGTACTTTACATTTGTCAATGTTAAACTTCATTTGCCACCTCTCAGCCCATCTGCTCAACCTTTCCAGATCCTGTTGCAGCAGCATAGTATCAGTAGTGTCCTTAACAACCCTGCCAACCTTGGTATCGTCTGCAAACTTGGACATTAAGCCTGATACACCATCATCAATATCATTTATAAATACAGAAAACAACAATGGACCCAACACTGAACCCTGAGGAACTCCACTAATAACATTAGTCCACGTTGAGCATGGAATAAGTTCCATGCTCAACGTGGACTAATGAATTCCATTATCATGGAATAAGTAAATATGTGGGCTGTGTTAGGATAACCAAGCGTAAGGACAGGTGCATGTATACCAATGTTAGGAGTTCAGTAAATAAATTTATTGTATTTCAGGTGCTGGTCAAGACATCAAAGGCAGATATTGTTTATGTATCAGAGATGTGGTGTCACACATATATAAGGAATGCAGAATTGGAATTCAGGGTGTACAATGTGTACAGAAAGGACAGAGAGCATAGGAAGGGAGAGGGGGTTATGCCGTTAGTTAAAAAAACACAAAATCTAAGGATGTGCATACAGCTGACATGGGTGGACAGTGCAATGTTGAGTCAGTTTTGTGTGATATAAGCAAAGAGAAAGCAAAATTTACAATAGGAGTGTGTCATAGGCCTAATGACTCTAATGAGTATAATGAACAACTGTATAGAGAAACAGAGTGGGCCAGTAAATCAGATTGTCTTGTAATGGGGGATTTTAACTTCCCAAATATTGACTGGAACTCACGTGTTGGTCACTCACACACTAGCAAAGCTTTTGTAGATTTACTGAATAATTGTTTTCTACAGCAGCACGTTCGAGAAGCAACTTGAGGAGGTAATACTCTTGATCTGATTATCAGCATCGATTCTTAATGGATTAAGAATTTGCATAAAAGGAAACACTAGTTGGCAGTGATCACAGTGTACTGATGTGGGATTTACTTAAAGATCTCACTACCATCAGGAGTAAAGGGAAGAGTTTCTGCTTTCGTAAAGGTGACTGTGGTGGTATGAGACCACCTCAGTCACCTTTTTTAAGTTTTAAAAAAGGTGACTAGGGTTTTACCTTTAAATTCTATACTGTGAAACCAACTGATGATGTTACCAACAGCAAATTCTAAATGAGAAGCAATCAAGGCCCAGTAGCCTCCAAGTAATCTTGGAGGCTACTGGGCTTTACGTACCAACTAAGAAATACTGCTCAAGGTTTAGGCCTAAATGGAGGACAGATAAAATAAATAGACCCATGGCAGAGAAGAAAAATGCATGGGATGCATATAAATTATCAGGAGAGACAGAAGACTATGGTAGATATAAGCAAACCTGTATTCAAGTCACAAAGGAGGTTAAGCAAGCAAAGGCAGATTATCAGAAATCTTTGGCAAAAGATGCAAAGAAAAACAGCAAAGACTTTTTTACTTATGTAAACTCTAGAAGGAAGGGGATGAATCCGATTGGTCCACTTGACATCGACGGTGCGATTGTTGATGAACCTGCTGAGGTAACTGACAAACTGAATGAATATTTTACATCTACATTACACATGAAGAAGTCTGTAGGGAGTGGAGGAAAGAAGCCAATCAAACTCTAGCAGGGAGCTAAATGATTTTTTAATAACTGAGAGCAAAGTGGAGAAGAAATTGTTGAAACTGAACATAAGAAAGGCACCTGGGGAGGATGGGATTTATTCAGTTATATTAAAGGATGCAGCAAAGGAAGTAAACAAACCCTTAGCTATAATTATGAACGCTTCCTTGGACTCGGGGGGGGGGGTCCCCATGAACTGGAGATGTGACCTCAATTCACAAAGGAGAATCGAATGGTGACACAAGCAATTACAGACCTGTTAGTTTAAGTTCTGTTCCAGGAAAATTAATGGAGGAACTGGTTAAAGAAGCACTGCAGGATCATCTAGACAAGACTTCAGTTATAGCTCAGACACAGCATGGTTTTGTTAAGGGAAAGTCTTGCCTAACCAATTTGACTGGATACTATGATGTAGTCTCAAAGGAATTGGATGCAAAAAATAATTTTGATATCATATACTTGGATTTTAGGAAACTTTTGATATTGTTGCCCATGGAAGACTACTGGACAAAATTGGAGCAGTGTGGCATTAAGGGCAAGTTGCTACAATGGATAAAAGGATGGTTGAGTGGCAGAAGACAGAGTGGTAATCAATGGACACTGCTCTTCATGAACTAATGTTATTAGTGGAAGTCACCCAGAATTCGGTGTTGGGCCCATTGTTGTTTTCTGTATTCATTAATTAATGATATTGATGATGGTATATCAGGCTTAATGTCCAAGTTTGCAGATGATATGAAGGTTGGTAGGGTTGTTAATGACAGTAATGATAGTACACTACTGCAACAGGATCTAGAAAAGTTCAACAGGATCTAGAAAAGGGCAACTAGATTGGTGAATGGGACAAAGGGGTTCTCTTACGAAGAAAGGCTTAAGTTTTGCAAATTACAGTGTCTGGAAACTAGGCACCAGCGGGGTGATCTGATAGAGGTGTACAAAGCCTTGAATGGTTTGAGCATGCTCAATGCTGATGGGATTCTTCCTCTAGCTCAGAAAAATCACCTGAGAGGGCATAAATTCAAATTGAGGAAAGACAGATGTAGGATAGATGTGCGGAAATTTGCCTTTAGCCAGCGGGTGGTTGGTGGGTGGAACAGACTTCCATCCCTTGTCGTGGAAGTTGATAGCCTAAATAAGTTTAAGTTGATAGCCTAAATAAGTATTATATACTTGGATCTTAGAAAGGCTTTTGATACTGTTGCACATGGAAGACTGCTGCACAAATTGGAGCAGTGTGGCATTGGAGGCAAGTTGCTGCTATGGATAAAGGGGTGGTTGAGGGGGAGAAGACAGAGAGTGGTAATCAATGGACACTGCTCATCGTGGACTAATGTTATTAGTGGAGTCCCTCAGGGTTCAGTATTGGGGCCTTTATTGTTTTCTGTATTTATAAATGATATTGATGATGGTATATCAGGCTTAATGTCCAAGTTTGCAGACGATACGAAGGTTGGCAGGGTTGTCAAGGACACTACTGACACTATGCTGCTGCAACAGGATTTGGAAAGGTTGAGCAGATGGGCTTCGAGGTGGCAAATGAAGTTTAACATTGACAAATGTAAAGTACTACATATGGGAAACAGCAACCCCAGAGCAGCGTATCAACTCTGTGGTACTACACTGACAGTGGTAGAGAATGAAAGGGACCTGGGGGTGGTGGTGCAGGCAGATATGAAGTTCTCTGAGCAGTGCAGACGAGCTGCAAGAGTAGCTCATGGTGTATTGTCAATGATATATAGGAATTTTTCTAGCAGGGATGAGGAGGTGATTATTCCCTTGTATAAGGCAGTGGTCAGGCCACACCTAGAGTACTGTATACAGGCCTGGAGGCCTCATTTCAGGAAGGATGTAGAGCTGCTGGAACGAGTACAGAGAAGGGCAACTAGATTGGTGAATGGGACAAAGGGGTTCTCTTACGAAGAAAGGCTTAAGTTTTGCAAATTACAGTGTCTGGAAACTAGGCACCAGCGGGGTGATCTGATAGAGGTGTACAAAGCCTTGAATGGTTTGAGCATGCTCAATGCTGATGGGATTCTTCCTCTAGCTCAGAAAAATCACCTGAGAGGGCATAAATTCAAATTGAGGAAAGACAGATGTAGGATAGATGTGTGGAAATTTGCCTTTAGCCAGCGGGTGGTTGGTGGGTGGAACAGACTTCCATCCCTTGTCGTGGAAGTTGATAGCCTAAATAAGTTTAAGGCTCAGCTGGACAGGTATTTCGAACGAACAGAGGGGTGAAGTGGAAGTGGTTATTTTTATTTATTTATGTTACTTTTTTTTTTTTTTTTTTTTTGGCTGATGCTGCATAAGCTTGCTTTCTTGCATCAAATGCCTCTACTAATGCTAATGCTAATGCTAATGCTAAAAAGTTGAGCAGATGAGCTGAGAGGTGACAACTGAAGTTTAATATTGACAAATGTAAAGTACCCCACAGTAATGTACCAACTGGGTGGTACTACACTCAGGGTAATGAAGAATTAAAAGGACCTGAGGGTAATTGTGCAGTCTGATATGAATTCTTCTGAACAGTGCAAACAGGCGGCAAGACTAGCTCATGGCATCTTGTCAATGATATGCAGGAATTTTTCCAGCAGGGATAAGGAGGTGATTGCCCCCCTGGAATAAGGCAATGGTTAGGCCACACCTTGAGTACTGCATACAGGTCTGGAGGCCTCATTTGAGGAAGGATGTAGAGCTGCTGGAATGAGTACAGAGAATGGCAATAAGATTGCTGAGTGGAACAATGGGTTGCTGTTACCAAGTAAGGCTTAAGTTCTGCAAATTGCATCGTCTAGGCACTTGCACTATGATCTAATTGAGGTGTATAAGGCCTTGAGTGGTTTGAGCAAGCTCAATGCTAATGGGATTCTTCCTCTTGCTCAGATTACTCACCTGAGGGAACAAATTCAAATTGAGGAAAGACAATTGTAGAATAGATGTGCAAAAATTTGCCTTTAGCCAGTGGGTGTTTGTTAGTTGGAACAAACTTCCATCTGTTGTAGTGGAGGTCAACTGAAATAAGTTCAAGGCAGAACTAGAAAAAAAAAAAAATCTGGAGTGAATGGATGGGTGAAATGGCAAGGTTTTTTTTGGCTGATGCTATATAAGCTTGCTTTCTTGCATTATATGCCTTTACTAATGCTAATATCTTACAGGTAGCTAAATGATTTTATGAAAACTGACAGGAAAGTAGAAGAGAAATTGTCCAGGCTTAACATTATAAAGGTGCTTAAAGTGGCTGGATCTATCCAAGTATATTAAGAGAGGCAGCAAAGGAGATAAGAAAATTCCTAGCCATAATTATAAGCTTTTTTGGATTCAGATTGGATGCAGCCACAGCATGGATTTGTTAAAGGACTATCTTGGCTGACTAATCTGATTGGATACTACAAGGCAGTAAAAAAAGGAACTGGATGAAAAAAATAATTTTAATATCATATATTTGGATATCAGGAAAGCTTTTGATACTATTGAACATAAAATACTGTTGTACAAACTGGAGAAGTGTGGCATTAAAGGCAAGTTACTGCTCTGGATAAAGGGATGTTTAAGTGGGAGAAGACAAAGAGTGGTTATTAAAGGGCACTGCTCTTCTGTGGTCTAATGTTATTAGTGGATTTCCTTAGAGTTCAATTCTAGGCCCATTGTTGTTTTCTATATTATTAATGACACTGATGAAATCATATCAGGTTTATTGTCTGTTTGCAGATGTTAAAGGGTGGAAAGGTGGTTAATGACAATAATCAGGGTAAGCTACTACAATACTTTAAAAAAATTAGGCAGATGGGCTGAGAAATAGCAGCTGAAGTATAATATTGATAAATGTAAGTTACTGCATGTGGGTAGCAGTAATCCCAGATTAATGTACCAACTGCGTGGTAATTACACTCAGGATAAGGAAAATGAAAAAAATCTGGTGGTAATTGTGCAGTCAGATATGTTCTGAATAATGCAGACAGGCTGCCAGAACAGCTCATGGGGTTTTGTCAATGATATACAGAAACTTTGCTAGGAAGGATATGGAGGTGATTATCCCATCAAACAGTGCAACAGTCAGGTTACATTTTGAGTACTGCATACAGGTCTGGTGGTCTCATTTTAGGAAGGATGTAGAGCTCCTATAAAGGATACAGAGAAGATCAACGAGATTGGCAAGGGGGGAAAAAGTAATTCTTTTACCAAGAAAGACTTCAGTTTTGCAAATTGCAGTATCCGGTAACTAGGCAATTGAGAGGTAATCTGATTGAGGTGTTTAGGGCTTTGAATGGATTGAATAAGCCCAATGTTAATGTCATTCTTCCTCTTCCTTAGGCTCACACATGAGGGGGAGGGCATAAATTCAAATTGAGGAAAGGTGGTTGCATAATAAATGTGTGAGATTAGCCTTCAGCTGGTGGTTGATTATTGAAACAAAATTACATCTTTTGTTGGGGAAGTAGGTAGTTTGAACAAATCCAAGGAAGAACTAGAAAAATTATTGAAGGGGATGGACAGGTGATGTGGGAAGTTGGTTTTTTTTTTTTTTTTTTGCCTGATGATTTATAAGCTTGCTTTCTTGCGTCACACTACTACTACTAGTAATAATAATATCTAAAGCTCAATCTTATTCTTCAACAAAATCAACGTTGTCGCTTTTCAGAATAACATTTCCTTGATGGAGTGTTATTAAATATATAAAAAATTAAAAATGATTAAGAAATGCTTACTATTGGATTATAGACTATTAATACTTTGCAACGTTACTTACTCCCTGTCTAGCTTTATCTTCACTATACTGAGTTGCTACTTCATTAAATTTAATTCCAAGTTTTAGCTTCTCCAACGCCTCTAATGCTTTTGATTGTTTTTCACAGAGTATATGGCGTACCTATGGCACACAAAACAAGTAATAAGGTATCAAATACAGTGTACTAAAAGGCAAGCTATTTTTTAATGACTACTTAGAATTGTACAAAAAACACAGAACAGTTTCACTATTCTATACAAATTTATCTTTTGTTTGCCCTAACATTTTATTTTAATGATCAATCATACACAATGTTAATACACAGCCAATTCTAGATTAGCAAATTATTTGCAAAAGCGGCATCGTTTAAGTCATATCTCATATTGTGAATACCTTCATAACGAGTTGCCATGACATTGCACTACTTTGAATAAGTAACACTTCCCCTAAAGCAGAAGACTATTGTTATTTATTCTCAGTGGATACCACCACCCTGATGGCACCGTTTCAGGGCTATTGGCCCTTCTTCATATGATATGAAGGTTGGTAGGGTTGTTAATGACAGTAATGATAGTACACTACTGCAACAGGATCTAGAAAAGTTGAGTCTACAAATTAATGCAAATGCATCATGTTAGTACACAGCCAATTCTCACGAGATGAGATATGACTTAAACGATGCCGCTTTTGCAAATAACTTGCTAATATAGAATTGGCTGTGTACTAACATGAGTATTTACACTAATTTGTAATGCGCCTCCGTAGCCAGGTGGGCAGGAGCAGCAGTGCATAGCACACACTTCTTGATTAGACCGGGGTTCGAGCCCGTGCCCACCAAATACGGAGGATGCAGAAAGGTCAAGGAATAACCACCGCATATCCCCAGAGCAATATGACCTTAGTTGCTGATGCTCCTAAAAACCAAATAACAAACAAACTAATTTGTACATAGTCTAACTTTCTCGCAGCCTGAGGCATAAGCCCTAATGCATTATAGTCTTAATTCATCTTATACACCACCAGGCATCTCTCATATTGTGGAGTTATACTTCATAACTGTTTTGCCATCATTACATCACTTAGGTACCTACCCACCCACCGAAGAAGGGCCAAATAGCCCTGAAACGGCACCAGGGGGAGCTTGATGATGTCAGGAGTTTCCAAGAATAGGTAACAACAGCCTTCTCCACTGGGGAAGCGTTGCCTATTTGAGGAGTTTGAGTTTTTCAGTGGTGTAAGTTGAAAGAGTTACTGTCCCTTTCATTCTTCTACACTGTTTCTTTTCCTCTTCCACTCCTACTGTTACTCTCCCTCTACCTTTTTGCTTTTCTCAGTCTAATAGGGACAAGTGGATAGTCGAGTTATTATCCCACACATATACAAAATAGCCCTGAAATGGTGCCGTCTGGGTGGTGGTATCCACTGAGAATAAGTAACAATAGTCTTCTCCTTTAGGTGAAGTGTTACTTATTCGAAGTAGTGCAATGTCATGGCAACTCGTCGTGAAGGTATTCACAATATGAGATATAACTTAAACGATGCCGCTTTTGCAAATAATTTACTAATCTAGAATTGGCTGTGTACTAACACAATGCATCTGCACTAATCTGTACATATTCTAACTTTCTTGCAACTTGAGGCATAAGCCCTAATGCATTATAGTCTTGATCAATCATATTAACAAATACAGTCCATTCCGATTATTTGGGACACATCGGGACTAGTGCATTTTGGCCCGATTAAGCGGCTGCCCCAATTATCCGAAAGTTTCACATAAATAGTTAAAAATACAATGTATTCCCCCCTTTACAATTGGTTCACTGTATGCTACGTACAGTGAACCAATTGTAAAGTACCGTTACAATTGGTTACGACGAACTCAACATAGTAAAGTACCATTCACTATACGATGTGCAGTAAGCGCCGGTCATTGTGATCACATTTGTGAATTGAATTTTAATTCTATTAAACAGCAATTCTAATTAACGAAAATAGGAGGAAGATTATCCACAACCTATAAAAGCAAAGATATATTAAGCACAAATTTACTGTCTATTACCTTACCAATTAAAAAAATTAAATGATACACGAAAATCAGAAGAATATACGTGATAATCGGAATAATTAATACGTACTGTAATATGTACATACTAACTAGTTGACATTTCTGTTCACTGACATTTGTGGGTGGGGGTTAAAATTTAAAACAGTAAAAAGATAAGCAATCAATAACAAAGAACACGGCACACACAAATTGCAAGTAACACAATATGCACAAGTGAGAACTGAGTAACAAGTTACAAAGCTTTAAAAATAGGAATGAAGAGAAGAGCTGAAAATTAATTTTTTTATATGATTGAAGATTTTATGGAAGTGTAAACACATTTCACCATAATAACCCACAGAATTCCAGCTGTCAGTATTATCGCAAATTCAATAAGATCGAGTTTACTGTCCATTTATGACAGATTTCACTAACACAAAAGCCCAATCAACAGGTGACTGCTAATTGTTTTTATTGTTTTATGGTTGTGATCTTCAGAATTTCGACCAAACCACGTGGTACTGTCGGAGACAATCATAGGGTAATCTCCAGTGCTGCGGTCTCCTGCCCCAATTAAACGACATTCCCAATTAAGCGAAGTAAACCCTGGCTATTTTCTCGATTGGTTTCTGTTTTTTAAGATTTGCCCCAAATAAACAGCTGCACCAATTAACCGATGGCCCAAATAACCGGAATCCCCTGTATATGTTAATATATTATCATCCTTATTTAAGTATATACTTTAAAATCATCCTAATGATTTTAAAATTTATATTAAGACATTAGAATATATTTAACCCATATTACTAATATGAAGTAATACCCATAATATGAAGTAATGTGAATACTCATATTACTAATATGAAGCATTCACAGTTTCAATTCTCTTGCTATTGCACCTGCTAATTACATTGCAAATAAGTTTTAAAAAACTACACCTGACTAACACAAATATTACCAAACCTTGTTTGAGGAAAGCCCCTTTGAAACTTTTCTCAATATAAAATTATTTATGATCACACATTGCATAAAATTCTATTAAAGAATATGTGATAACAGCCATTAAGATGTTCGCTGAAAAGAAAACAACTGCTGTAGGAGAGAAAGCCTATCATAATTTAGTACTATAGTACTTTTGTTATGAAGTTCCAGACAGATCACTTCTGATCTTCTAGTGTCCAAAAATGTTATAACTATAAAAGGGTACATACAATGAAGTTAAAAAGAAGCATGATATGCACATGTGGATAAATACCTCCTGAATCAGATCATCATGTCTACAACCAGTGAGCGAGAGGGATAAGCACCAAAGCAACTAAGCTGAGTTTCCCAGGTTTGAGTGGTGGGTCCACTGTTGTTTTCAATATTTATCAATGATATTGATGAAGGTATATCAGCCTTAATATCCAAGTTTGCAGATGATACAAAGGTTGGCAGCATTGTTAATGACAGTACACTGCTGCAACAGAATGAAGAAAAGCTGGGCAGATGGTCTGAGAGGTGGCAATTGAAGTTTAACATTGACAAATGCAAAGTACTGCATATGGTTGCAGTAACCCCAGAGTAATGTACTGACTGTGGCCTCAGGGTAGTAGAGAATGAAAAATGAATCTGAGGGATAATTGTGTAGCCGTACATGAAATTCTCAGAGTAGTGCAGACATGCTGCCACAACAGCTCATGGGGTTTTGTCAATGATATACAGAAACTTTGATATCAGGGATAAGGAGGTGATTATCCCTTTGTGTAAGGCCATGGTTAGGTAACATCTTGCATACAGGTCTGGAATCCTCACTTTAGTAAGGATGTAGATCTGCTGGAATGGGTGCAGAGAAGGGCAACCAGATTGGTGAAAGGAACAAAAGGGTGCTCTTATCTAGAAAGGCTTCAGGCACCTGGGGGAGATTGACTGAGGTGTTTAAAACCTTGAATGGATTGAGTAAGCTGAATGTTAATGGTATTCTTCCACTTGCTAGACTATACACATGAGGGAGTATAAATTCAAGTTGAGGAAGGATGGTTGCAGGATAGATGTGTGGAATTTGCCTTCAGCGAGCAGATGGCTGATTGTTAGAACAGGCTTCCATTTGTTATTGTGGAAGTAGATGGGAGAACTAGACAAATTCTTGAAAGGTACAGATGGATGAACTGTTTTTTTTTTTTTTTTTTTTTTTTGGTTATGCTATATAAGCTTGCTTTCTTGCATAATTTGCCATTACTACTACTATACTCACATAATATATAACCTAGGATCTTTCCTTTTTTGTGTTTTTGATCATACAAATCACTATGTTCTTGTTTCTTCATTCCAATGAAGATAACTAGCATCATGTCCAAACAAAGATCAAATCTGTTATGTTTGAAATACAAATAGTTTTCCATTAATGCACAGAGTACTTCCCCCTTACTTTTATCGTTTATTTGTATAATTACCCTCAAAACTTGTACTGCTAAATAAAATAAAATAAAAATGTCAGTTTATATAGCAAGGTTAATCAGTTTAATAAAACCAGATAAAATATGTCAGCTGAAGGTGTTAAAATTGTTTTTATTAAAATCCATCAATGTCTATCGTCCACGAAAAGATGGATGACTAGACACCAACAATAACTTTGCTTGGAGTTATTTACACTTTAAAAAAGAAAGAGAATGAACTAGAAAGATAATTCTTTCAACAATCATTTTAAAATTCAGCTATCTGCTTATTTCTTTCAAAATTTCTCCAAATACAGTGACTTCTTAATTTACGCAAGGGTTACGTTCCAGAACATTTCGCACAATTTAAATTCGCACGTAATGTAAATAATCACCAAAAAATGCAATAATAGGCCTGTGAGAGTAATTCATACATCTAGCCAAGTTACCCCTACCAGTACATACCATTTGTTTTCTTTGGTCTGAAGACTGGGCACTCTATAGAAAATGATGAGCAACCAAATTCATTGATCTTTATTGATTTACTTATTTTTTTTTTTCATAGTGAAAAGTATGTTCGCTATAACCAACATATACAGTATAATAACACAAACAACAATTGAGAGAGAGAGAGAGATTGAGGTGGAGGTTTGCCTTAAGCAGATTGATGAGAGGAATCGTCATGGTCAGATTCTATTCCCTCGGATTTGGACCAGATACGTGGGAGTGTTATGCTAACCCTGGGAGGTGAAGGGTTCATTTGACTGCTCCCATGAGCACTTGAAAAAGGAATCCAGAGTTAATTGCTTTGCACGTTGCGCTTCTCACTAGAGCTACTCATAGTAGCTCTAGTGAAACTTACGTTGCACTTGAGTTTCATTCAAGATTGCGGTCTTCATCAGCTAACAGATTTAGACCTTCATGTATAAGATTTAATGCTTTCAATATTCCTTTCACAGTCAGGCTCCATTCTTCTTTAACCTCTGGACTTTCATTCGCAGCTGTTTCCTCCTCTTGAATGTGATACTGTCCAGTACAAACAGATCTTCATTTGACAATTCTTGATGATGCGAATCAATTAAATCATCGACATCACTTGCCTTCACTTCAGTGAACCATATCTTTTTAGCAAGTTTCACACATTTGTCTTTAGTTTGTGCATAATCTTCATTGGTAGCAGAGCCTTTGAAGAAATTGCTAAGATCTGGACATAATTTATGTCACAAAGTTTGAATACAGTTATATGAAACTTCAAACCATCAAATTCAATGAATTTTAAAGCATCTTTTATATTGATTGCTAACCAATATTGCTGTACACTCATCTGTTCATGGTTGGTCTTGCCAATTAGATCGACCAGAATGTGCTTTCAATTTTTAAATGTCTTAAAAGATTTAATTACATGTTCGTCCATAGGCTGGAGTATTGTGGTTGTATTTGCTGGGAAAAAAAACAATCTTGATATTGGAACAGACATCAGCTATACTGGGTGGATGGCTTGTGGCCTTATTAAGGATAACTAACATGTTGAACGGAATTCCTTCTGCCTTGCAATACACTTCCAAATCTGGTCATAACTGAGATCCGAAATAACTTCTGAAAATAACAGCAGTCATCCACCCTTTAGGGTGGATGACTGCTATTATTTTCATTGTACATATATATAATATATATATGTACAATATATATAACCTTTAAGGGCATGATTGTACATATATATAAGGAGTTTGATAGTGGTAAATGCACACAAGTTTCAGTCTATGATCCTCCATATTAGCACCAAACAGAAGCTTTTGCCGCCTTATAGCCAGGCACAGTCTTTTCAGCAATGGAAATATAAGTGTGACTGGGCATTTTTTTCCAAAATAAAGCTGTTTCGTCAAGGTTGAATATCTAATTGTGCTCACCCTCTCATGGCGCTTTCCGTAAATATGTTTGCTGCGCATTATTTTAAATTTGTGTAATTTAAACATGCATAAAGTAAGAAGTTGCTGTATTAATAAGTATGAGTAAAAGACAAAAATAAAATCATCATGCATAAGGAATCTTTTCAAAAATAAAATAGTTCTCAAGTTTCAGTAGTAATAGTCATCATACCTGGCCACACACACACCAGGTGTCTGAAGTTCCTGGAACAATTTTACAAATAAGCTAAAACTGTATTTGCTTTCGTTTCCTTCAATGCAGTTCCCTTAGGCATCTCTACACAAAATCACTCTTTTTTGCCATGATTAGAAGCATTTCTAGAACTTGTTTATTGAAATTGATTTAGTGGCCTTAATATACGCTACCAAAGACCCGAAATGTGTCCTTTTCGATGAGGTCATAATGATGAGGCTGTGCTTTTGGGAATATATATATGTGTGTGTGTGTGTGTGTGTGTGTGTGTGTGTGTGTGTGTGTGTGTGTGTGTGTGTGTGTGTGTGCTTTTTTTTTGTAAAAAAATAG
Organism: Mastigoproctus giganteus; assembly: GCF_048544385.1. Classification (NCBI taxonomy): domain Eukaryota; kingdom Metazoa; phylum Arthropoda; class Arachnida; order Uropygi; family Thelyphonidae; genus Mastigoproctus; species Mastigoproctus giganteus. The sequence continues at coordinate 243,495,384 of NC_143575.1, forward strand.
GTGCCGGTACTTATTCTTTGCTATCAGGAAAAATTTAAAATTAAATGGATATAAAAAGTACTCTAAAAAATTTTTTTCCTGATATTGTTACTTTAGTAGTAAAGTTTTTTTGGAATAAGAACAACAAATTAAGTATATTAACACAGTTTAATGAGCATGAATTTATTATTCAAGTATATAAAAAAGATAAGCAAAATGTGTAAAATGTAAGTAAAAAAAATAATTTCATAATACAGTTTTTGTAGAATATTCCAAATTTTTATTAAGTTCTCATCTGACATGCTATGCCAACTTCCTTTCTTACTGTTTGCATCGGTTGCTGAATGAAGTTTCCAAAACAGCCACGAATCGACGTATTTTGATGGATCGAAGCAGATCAGCAGTAGGCCTACAATTTTAAGAAATAGTAGTGAATCAATTGTTTTTGTCATCAACGAAGCTCTGGTTGGGCTGACGATCAGATTCATTTGTGAAAATTCTCATTCACATTCATTTTATGAAATTGGTATCATACTCAAAGCGTTCATCAAATGCTTCAATTCTTCCAAAACCGTCTTTTCAATTAGGTATTCCCGAAATCCACGAATTGTATCTCTTTCTGTAACTGTAACCTAATTGACAATTTTCAAACTTAATTTTCACCAAATGCCAACATTTCATGTTTAGAAGGTTTAATAACTTCGTTGTTCTCATTTCCTTCCCCCGTCATCGATATTATCACTACTTCTTTGAACTAGTTAAATTTGAATTTTTTGAAACTGTACAAAATGTTGGTGTCATTCAGATATTCAGGTACTGTGACCATGTAAACAGAGATAGAGAAAATTTATGGAAAACTGTGGATAACGCAATTCCGCAAAACAACAGATGATTATTTGTCGGAGTAAAAGAAAATGACTCTCTCCTAATTCTCAAATGGGGCGCTTACAGTTGATTCACAGCAATGTCCAACCTACAGCTCACCTGGAAAGTGAACTTTCCAGGTGGGCTGTAGTAATTATCAAAAAAAAAAAAAAAAAAAAAATCTCATTTAATGTTTTGTTCAGTAAATGTAATTGTGTATTGTACTTAATAAAATTTTTGAATATTTTCAATTTTACATGTGACGAGATATGGAAAATGTAACACTAATTTTTCTTGAATCACTCGGTGCGGCCCACGAAATAAATCTAACTTTGAATTTTTTTTGAATATGGCCTCTGTACTGGAAAAGGTTGGACACCACTGCAGTAGAAGGTTGATCACAGCCCACTGTCAGCATCAGGAATACCCCTTGATCTGCTCACTGGTGACCAGCGTGACTTCTCTGTATGTGTGACAGGTGGTCGAATAAGTTTTACAAGTACCACAAAGTTGTAGAATGGTAATCCCATTAGCTCTCTTAATTCGTGCAGCAGCACTAATTTCCTAAAGGCCAGAAATGTGAACTGTGTGTACCAAGTCTATTGTAATCCATTCACTATACAAAAATTTTCTTCGCTCAACAGAAACTATTTTAAATATAACTTCCAAGGGGAATTCAAAATAATTCGTTATAAAAGGAGTTTGTTAAACAGATGTCCAACTGAGTAATTTAAAATTCTAAAAATGGTTATAAAGTTTTATATAGAAAATATCTTAACAATAGACAGTGAAAAATGCAAATTTAGTTAAATAACTTATATATATATAAATAACATATATATACATATATATACACACACATATATATACACACAAATCGTTGCAAAGGTGAACAGATCGAAGGACCAAACCACCCCTTCCTCCTCCGATCGATCACAAATGCAGAGGATTTGCACAGCGGTGGTCCTTATGCAGTGAGATTTGGTGGTTTGGTCCTTCAATCTGTTCGCCTTTGCGACGATTTGTATAGCGATTGAAATGCAGCGATTCCATGACCATTATTGGCCTCATGGTCCTCTGTCGATATGGGGCATGATGGTCATCTATTATTTTGTTATTTTGTTTTCTTTTAGTAATTCCTTTCAGCCTCTTTTTGGTGATATTTCACGTCTTCCGGAACTGGTACCTTACAAGGGGGGTATCGCTAAATTATTATATAATTGGCATTATTTTAAATTTAAATTGGATTTATTATTATTAATTAGATTTAAAGCTCTAAATTATTTAGGGACTTTCGGCTACGGTTTCTGTCTTGTTACCTTTACTTCCCCCTCCCTGGGTGATTTATTTTTTATGTTAACTTTTGCTCTACGATTTTGCCATACTACTGGCTTATGTTTTATTTTATATATATGTGTGTAAAAAGATAAAATAAAAAGGTAAAGCAAATATCAGAGGCAGCAAAAAGCATATTCCTCCACTTGAAATATAACAATAAAAATAAATTGGAATAAGAATTAAAAAAAAATATATATATATAATGCCAGCAGCATGTCAAGACAAGAAGAGCAAAAATAGACAAAATTAAACATAAACAAGCATCATGTAGAGGAATATGCTTTTTGCTGCTTCTGATGTTTTCTTTACCTTTTTATTTTATTTTTATTATGAAAAATTCAGTTTCCAACTATTTCAAACGTTATTCAAATATATGTATAATTATATCACATGACAGTAGTGGGGTGGGCTGATTTGCTAATGCTGCGCCTGTGCTGCCATCCATAGTTCATTATTCATCTATATAATCTGGTTAAGATTACTTTGGTCAGTGGTGTGGCTTTGCATTGGAGTGCTGGTATCTGTTCTATTTTTAATTTTTGCTACATCAGGACCACCGCTATTCAAATCCTCTGCACTGGCGGTTCGATCTGGGGATGGGGTGGCGGACTGATCTTTTGATCAACTCACCTTTGCGGCAATTTGTCTAGTGATCAAATGCAGCAATTCTCTGACCATTATTGGCCTTGTGGTCCTCTGTTGAGATGGGGCGTAATGGTCAGTCTATTTTTGTTTTATTTTATTGTAGTGGTTTAGATCTCTGTTGGTGATATTTCACATAAATTTGGATCTGGTGCCCGTCAGAGGGGATGCCGTTAAATTTCTATTTAATTAGCATTCGAAATTTAATGGATTATTATTTTATTATCTTTACATTTAGATGTTCTAAATTATCTTAGAGAGTTTCTGTTTCAAAATTTTTACTCTTGTTACCCCTCTCATCCCTCCCTGTTGGTTTGATCGTTATGTTAAATATTGACTATTTTCATTCTTCTGTCTTGCCATTTTATATATATTTTTTAATTCTTATTCTAATTTATTTTTATTGTTATATTTCAAGCATGATGTAGAGGAATATGCTTTTTATGGTATTAAAAATAATATGATGCTAAATAACAAAAATAACATTCCCTCACTTGGCTATAGTATTAAACCTAAAATTCAATGAGAAAGGATAACATGTTTAGTTTAATTTTTGAAAAAATTTTAAATTTTACCAACGTAGTGTCAGGAAACTGGGATAGGTGACACAAAGCCCAACAGGTATGTATCAGAATAAATGAGAAAGGTTCTTATTTCCTTCTTGTTCTGTGGTGGTCAGACTGAAAAGGGGTCAATTCTCACCTTCAGGTTGTTTTATATGTTGATAAGATTATCCTGCGCAGATGTGCCTTTTGTAGATTATGGTGTGACATGAAATTGCTGTAGGCAATATATCCTGTGTAAATGTGAGTGTTTTGAAAGCCATGAGAGGGTTTATATTTGTGGGTTTGCTTCTGATGTCGGAAGGAACCTATATAAATGAAATGATATTTATATCAGTACAAAATGTTTGTAAAATACAAGATGTTAATAAAAATGGGTTGCTATCCCCTGGACAGGGCCGGTATAGCTTTTCTAAGGGATAAATAATGACCAGTGTTTGTCCGGGGGGATAGCTATGTACACATTTACAGCCTCCTTCAATGTGAATTTTCACCCTGTGTCACTAGGTTTCATACTGTATTAAAATGAAGGGATATAAATGTTATGTGTATAGTATATCTTAGGTACAATTATTTTGTTGTTGGGAGTTTGTATCCGGTGATAACGTCCCATTATTTAGATTGTCTGATTTAGGAAGGGAGGGGGAAGTGTTTGGTAGGCCAGGTTACAGTGCGGTCAGACGACAAGACTCTTTTGAGCGCAATGAACCCGGATATCAATATTAGCATTAGCATTAGTAGAGGCATTTGATGCAAGAAAGCAAGCTTATGCAGCATCAGCCAAAAAAAAAAAAAAAAAAAAAAAAGTAACATAAATAAATAAAAATAACCACTTCCACTTCACCCCTCTGTTCGTTCGAAATACCTGTCCAGCTGAGCCTTAAACTTATTTAGGCTATCAACTTCCACGACAAGGGATGGAAGTCTGTTCCACCTACCAACCACCCGCTGGCTAAAGGCAAATTTCCGCACATCTATCCTACATCTGTCTTTCCTCAATTTGAATTTATGCCCTCTCAGGTGATTATTCTGAGCAAGAGAAAGAATCCCATCAGCATTGAGCATGCTCAAACCATTCAAGGCTTTGTACACCTCTATCAGATCACCTCGCTGGTGCCTAGTTTCCAGACACTGTAATTCGCAAAACTTAAGCCTTTCTTCGTAAGAGCACCCCTTTGTCCCATTCACCAATCTAGTTGCCCTTCTCTGTACTCGTTCCAGCAGCTCTACATCCTTCTTGAAATGAGGCCTCCAGGCCTGTATACAGTACTCTAGGTGTGGCCTGACCATTGCCTTATACAAGGGAATAATCACCTCCTTATCCCTGCTAGAAAAATTCCTATATATCATTGACAATACACCATGAGCTACTCTTGCAGCCCGTCTGCACTGCTCAGAGAACTTCATATCTGCCTGCACAACCACCCCCAGGTCCCTTTCACTCTCTACCACTGTCAGTGTAGTACCACACAGTTGATACGTTGCTCTGGGGTTGCTGTTTCCCATATGTAGTACTTTACATTTGTCAATGTTAAACTTCATTTGCCACCTCGAAGCCCATCTGCTCAACCTTTCCAAATCCTGTTGCAGCAGCATAGTGTCAGTAGTGTCCTTGACAACCCTGCCAACCTTCGTATCGTCTGCAAACTTGGACATTAAGCCTGATATACCATCATCAATATCATTTATAAATACAGAAAACAATAAAGGACCCAACACTGAACCCTGAGGGACTCCACTAATAACATTAGTCCACAACAATATCAAAAGCCTTTCTAAGATCCAAGTATATAATATCAAAGTTATTCCCTGCATCCAGTTCTTTTGTGACTGCATCATAGTATCCAATCAAATTGGTCAGGCAAGACTTACCCTTAACAAAACCATGCTGTGTCCTAGCTATAACTGAAGTCTTGTCTAGATGATCCTGCAGTGCTTCCTTAACCAGTGCCTCCATTAATTTTCCGGGAACAGAAGTTAAACTCACAGGTCTATAATTACTTGTGTCAGCCTTTGATCCCCCTTTGTGAATTGGGGTCACATTTGCACACATTGGGAAGTTTTATCTTATTCGATAATAGACACAGATATTTTTAGACAACCTAGTAGTGGTAAGCTACGGGCCATTTATAGTTCTAAATTGTTTCATTGTATTTTCAATAAGTGTACAGGGGTTGGCGTTAGGGTGGTGTATGTTGAGGTTCGTAAGTATGGCCGCTTTAATATCGTGTCTGCTGTAGTTGGTGGGTATATTGATGACAATTTCTATGAGTTTTTTAATTACATCCGTTGTGTTATCTAGATTATTGCAGATGTGTATTAACCTGTTCGTTTGATTTCTAATAGTGTTGCCATGGATATACTTAGCTAGATTGCTCTCCCAGTTGATAAGCTTAATAGCTGGGAAGCTGAAATGGTCTCTCTTATCATAGTTGAGTGTAGACATTGTCTTTGGTTATGGTGATTTCGCTGTCGAGATAGTAAGCTTGTAAGTTGCTATTCGGGTTAGTGCGTTCTATGGTTAAATCTGTGGGGTAAATTTCCTGGGCTAAAATGCCGAAATTGTCGAAATTGACAATTGTCGAAATGACCAGGACATCATCAATATATCTGTAGAATATAATTTCTTCTTTGATGTTGTTTTCGAATTAATGCAAGTAAAGGTTGGCTATGGAGCAGGAACTGCTAGCTCCCCATGGCTACCCCCTAGTCTGAACGTAAATACTGTCTCCCATAAGCACGTAATTGTTTTTGACATTAAGATTAATAAGGTCTTGCCAATATTGTTTATTGCATTTCATAATGTTTTTTTGATTTTTGTAGTAGTGTAAAAGGACTTTAATTAAATTGTCATGGGATATACTGGTGAGAAGGTTTTTAAAGTGGTAAGATACTATTGTTTTTGTTTTTGATGTAATCTAATTATTTTTTGTTATTGGAAATAATTTTAGTATTAGTGATTTGGTTGACTATATAATTTAATTTGTCCTCCATTAAATTACTGGATGGTTTTATGTAGCTGTTTTTACCTGAGGTGATGAACCTTTTTCCAATCGGAACTTTATGGAATTTGGGGATCCAATATATGAATGGGTATTGTGTATTATCTATTTTTAATTTGAGTTTTTTGTGCATGGCTATAATTTTTTTTTTTGCTAATGCTGCTAGGTGTGGAGTTCATAAGCTTGTATGTATTGCTGTGGTTCATCTCCTCTTTGTGGTGTATTGAATACCCCACAATTCATGGTGTATTCAATAGTAAGAAAAAGTGGGTGGGACATGCTATATGAAGTAATGAAATTTTTGGATATGGCGTACACGGGGTAAGAATGTACAGTAAACCCCCGCTATTCACGGGAGTTACGTTCCCGAGAAATGCCACGAATACCGAAAACGCAAATACTGAGTTATGGCTCCCATAGTAATAAAAAGGGGTTCGGTTCCAAAGTATGAAATATATAAGAAAAACTAGTCTAAAATTTTGTCTATGCATGTATTATATGTACCTTCATAATATGACTATGTACATAGACAGTACATAGTGAAATGCAAGCATATGGCATCGAAATGAAAATAAGAAACAATTTAATATTAAATGTAATATTTATTAGAAATTTCAAACAAATCTTTCAAACCAGCGTCTTTGCTAGCTAAAAAAACTTATCCCGCCAATGCTATCACCAGTTTCGCTAAAGTGTTGATAAAGGAGTTTTGCCTTTTCACGAATGATGAGTGAATTTAACGGAATTTTATTTTGAGTTCGGTCTTCTATCCACAGATTTAAAACTTTTTCCATTTTTTCTAATTTAACATCACGAGTTACAGAGCAAATTTTTGAAGCAATTAGTGCGTTTTCACGGACACTACGGCAGATTTTTTCTTCCGATTTTTTCATTGATCATACCGTTGACTCATTGATTTTATAATGTTTTTTTGCCACTGAAGAGACACTTTCACCATTAGAAATTTTGTTTAATAACTCAATTTTATTAGCTAATGTCATCACCTTTGATCTTTTCACATTTCCCTTGTTATTCGTAGCCATATTTTTGGATGGGTTAGAAAGAACTTGTCCACAATAAAGTCACTTTCTTCCATTAACACACTCGAAAAAGTCTGTTTTACACTGCAAAATGGTAGATTTATCATAATTTTTTAAGCATCTCAATTTATGAATTTATTCAATTTATAAGCATATAAATTAAAAGCAAACGACGAACCCTTCCATGACAAGCACATAACACATACTGAACAAGGATTAGCGAGAAACATCTGCGCTCGCGATTTTGTCACCCCTCTCCACTCACCCACTGAGCGTTGTTTTGACCGGGAAAGATAATTTTAGCTACGCTCATGTTTTTTTTATGGCGGAAAATTCACATTTTTTCAGGTTTCATTTTATATTAAATCAGTGACCGCGAATACGCGAATACAGATACCACGAATAGCGGGGGTTTACTGTACCCAGATCCTTGATATAATGTTGCCTCGAAAATGCTCCCCGCATACATACTACTCGGACTCTCTCCAGTCACTATCTGGCAGAGTAGAGGTAGCAAGATTATACACTAGCTGATCTGGAAGCCTCCTAGAGAGTTACCAATAGGTTTCGTCCAGTGTACTAACTATCGGCCGGCCTGCAAACACCGTTTTAGAGCTGTACCCTCGAAATGTAAGGAATATTCTAGAGACTAAACATGGGTTCCACCACTTCAAGCCTCCAATAAGCAAAGTGGTGGTATTTCACCAGTTGATGAGAGTCATCTACCACCTAGTACTGCCTGATAATATAGAGGGGCGGCGTTCCTCCATGTGGTGTGGGCGCCACACCTCGACTCCTGCTTACGTTGGTTCACACCTGGGTGGTCACCCACCATGTACTTGTGCATGGAGGTTATACCCAGGATTACTAACAGTCCCACCATCGTGAAGGTGCAAGTAGAGGATTTGGCTGTCACAGACCGTCCGGAATTCGCCGAAATTGGGTCCACTTGACTTGAGTGTCACCCGAATATCAGATCCATCAGCGTTTTAGACTCCCAGGTAGCAAGTACAGCTTGTCTGGCATATCTGAGAGAATGTCTGTGACAACCTCCAGGACCAAATTAATTTCAATCCTTCTAAAACTCAAGTCTTGTCTTATATCTCACAAAAAGGATTCTTCTACTCCTATGTTTATCTTTGGTGACACTCCAATTTCTAGGCAAGATGATATATCACATTTGGGGATTACCCTGACTTGTAATCTCCCTTGACACAAGCACATTACAAATATTGCTTCCTATGCATCCAAAAAACTTGGTTTTCTCTTTCGCTCTCGGTGTTACTTTTCTTCCAAACAGCTGTTCACTCTGTACAAATCGCAAATCCGCCCTACCATGGAATATTGTTCCCACATCTGGGGAGGTGCCCCCAAAATCTCTCTCTCTCAGGCATCTAGATTCCATTCAGAAGAGGGCAGTTATGTTAATTAATGACTCCTCTCTAACAGAGTCTCTCCACTCACTGTCTCATAGATGTACTGTTTCTGCTGCATGCCTTTTCTACAGATACTTCCATGGGCACTGTTCTTCTGAATTGGCTTCTGCGCTCTCTTTCAAAAATATATTCCTGCGCTCTCTTTCAAAACAGTCCAAATGTGTGCCGCCAACATCCATTTACCGTCCAACTTCAAACTCACAGAACCAACTTTTCATGTTCCTCGTTTATTCATTCAACTACCGTTTTCTGGAACAACCTTCCTTCATACATATTTCCTGAAAATTACAGTCTACAGAAGTTTAGCATTAGTAGAGGCATATGATGCAGGAAAGCAAGCTCATGCAGCATCAGCCAAAAAAAAAAAAAACTTCCACTTCACCCCTCCGTTCGTTCGAAATACCTGTCCAGCTGAGACTTAAATTTATTTAGGCTATCAACTTCTACAACAAGGGATGGAAGTCTGTTTCACCAACCAACTACCCGCTGGCTAAAGGCAAATTTCCGCACGTCTATCCTACATCTGTCTTTCCTCAATTTCAATTTATGCCCTTTCAGGTGATTATTCTGAGCTAGAGGAAGAATCCCATCAGCATTGAGCATGCTCAAACCATTCAAGGCTTTATACACATCTATCAGATCACCTTGCTGGTGCCTACTATCCAGACGCTGTAATTTGCAAAACTTAAGCCTTTCTTCGTAAGAGCACCCCTTTGTTCCATTCACTAATCTTGTTGCCCTTCTCTGTACTCGTTCCAGCAGCTCTACATCTTTCTTGAAATGAGGCCTCCAGACCTGTATACAGTACTCAAGGTGTGGCCTGACCATTGCCTTATACAAGGGAATAATCACCTCCTTATACATGCTAGAAAAATTCCTGTATATGATTGACAAGAGACCGTGAGCTACTCTTGCAGCTCATCTGCACTGCTCAGAGAACTTCATATTTGCCTGCACAATTACCCTCAGGTCCTTTTCTCTCTCTACCACTGTCAGTGTAGTGCCACTGAGTTGATACGTTGCTCTGGGGTTGCTGTTTCCTATATGTAGTACTTTATATTTGTCAATGTTAAACTTCATTTGCCACCTCTCAGCCCATCTGCTCAACCTTTCCAGATCCTATTGTAGCAGCATAGCTTCAGCAGTGTCCTTGACAACCCTGCCAACCTTTGTATCATCTGCAAACTTGGACATTACGCTTGATATACCATCATCAATATCATTTATAAATACAGAAAACAATAATGGACCCAATACTGAATCCTGAGGGACTCCACTAATAACATTAGTCCACGATGAGCAGTGTCCATTGATTACCACTCTCTATCTGTCTTCTTCCCCTCAACCACCCCTTTATCCATAGCAGCAATTTGCCTCCAATGCTACACTGCTCCAATTTGTGCAGCAGTCTTCCATGTGCAACAGTATCAAAAGCCTTTCTAAGATCCAAGTATATAATATCAAAGTTATTCCCTGCATCCAGCTCTTTTGTGACTGCATCATAGTATTCAATCAAGTTGGTCAGGCAAGACTTCCCCTTAACAAAACCATGTTGTGTCTGAGCTATAACTGAAGTCTTGTCTAAATGATCCTGCAGTGCTTCTTTAACCAGTGCCTCCATTAAATTTCCTGGAACAGAAGTTAAGCTCACAGGTCTATAATTACTTGTTTCAACCTTTGATCCTCCTTTGTGAATTGGGGTCACATTTGCACATTTCCAGTCCATGGGTACCTCCCCTGAGTCCAAGGAAGCTCTCATAACTATGGCTAAGGGTTTGCTTACTTCCTTTGCTGCCTCCTTTAATATAACTGGATAGATCCCATCCACCCCGGGTGCCTTTCTTGTGTTTATCTTCAACAGTTTCTCCTCCACTTTACTCCCAGTTATTTCAAGATTCTGTAGCTTACTGCTAGAGTTGAATACACCTCTGGCATTCCCCTTGCTGAATAACTCCTCATGTGTGAATGTCGATGCAAAATATTCATTTAGTTTGTTAGCTACCTGAGCAGGATCATCAACAGTTGAACCATCGATATCAAGTGGACCAATCTGATTCATCCCCTTCCTTCTAGAGTTTACATAAGTAAAGAACTCTTTGTTGTTTTTCTTTGCATCCTTTGCCAAAGATTTCTCATGATCTGCCTTTGCCTACCTAACTTCCTTTGTGACTTGGTTACAGACCAGCTTATATCTGTCATAGGCTTCTGTGTCACGTGTTAATTTATATGTATCCCATGCATTTTTCTTCTCTGCCATGTGTCTCATTAGTTCATCTCACATCCACTTAGGCCTAAACCTTGAACAATATTTCTTAGTCGATTTGTAAAGCCTAGTAGCTTCCAAGATAAGTTCTTTGAATGCTTCCCATTTTGAATTTGCTGTTGGTAACATCATCAGTTGGTCCCACTGTATAGAATTTAAATACTGTCTCAGACCATCGTAGTCGCCTTTATGAAAGCAATAACCCTTCCCTTTACCTTTACCCCTAATGGTAGTTACCTCTTTGAGTAAATCCCACTTCAGCACACTGTGATCACTGCCACCTAGTGGTTCATTTATCTGCAGATTCTTAACACATGAAGAATCACTACTGATAATCAAATCAAGAGTATTACTCCCTCTGGTTGCCTCCCGAACATGCTGATGTAGAAAACAATCATCCAATAAATCCACAAAAGCCTTGCTAGTGTGTGAGTGACCAGCCCCCAAATTCCAGTCAATATCTGGGACATTAAAATCTCCCATTATAAGACTCTCTGATTTATTGGGCCCCTCTCTGTTTTCCTGTACAGTTTCTTATTATACTCATCAGAGTCATTAGGCCTATAGCACACTCCCATTCTCAATTTTGATCTCCCAATGCTTATGTCACACCAAACTGACTCAACACTGCACTGCACTGCACTGTCCAGCGATGTCGACTGGCTTCACTTACTTGGATTTTATGTGTTTCTTAACTAATAGCATAACCCCTTCTCCCTTCCTATCCTGTCTATCCTTTATGTAGACGTTGTACTCCCCAAATTCCAGTTCTGCATTCCTTATATCTGTGTGACACCACGTCTCTGATATCCCAACAATATCCGCCTTTGATGCTTTGAGCAATACCTCAAATTCATCAAATTTATTTACCAAACTCCTAGCATTGGTGTACACGCAAGTATACATGCACCTGTTTCTATTCTTAGCTACCCTAACACAACCCATGTGTTTACTTGTACCGCAATGACTCTCAGCAGTCTCTGAAACATCCTGCATCTTGTTTTCCAGGCTTTTGCTCATTCCAATAGAAGCAGTGCAAGAATCACTTTCACCTCTGCCAGTGGCTACTGTTAATCTATTAGTCCTTGTATTCCCCCAAGCAGGCACCTCTGTAGCCAGGTGGGCAGAAGCAGCAGTGCATAACACACGCTTCTTGATCAGACCAGGGTTCGAGCCTATCACCACCAAATACGGAGGATGCGGAAAGGTCAGGAAATGACCACCGCATATCCCCAGAGCAATATGGCCTTAGTTGCTAATGCTCCTAAAAACCAAATAACAACAACAATAACAACATCCCCCCCCCGTCAAGCTAGCAGTTTTCTGACCCACCTAATACTTCTTCGATAGCATCAGCAAATATTCTTGCACCCTTTCTATTTAAGTGTATCCCATCCCTGTAGAAGCAGTCTCTCCTGTTAACAAGTACAATCCAGGCTGAAAAAAATTCTACCCTTTGAGCCTTGCAGAATCTTTCCAGGACCGAATTGACCGACAAGGCTCTCATCAAACACTCCCTCCTATCGTGTCTGGGCAGAGGTCAAGTCTAATGTCAACAAATATCTTCTTTCGTCATCTCAACCTCCAACCCAAGCACAGTACTTAGTACTATAAGTTCTAATACCTCTCATGTTTGGGGTTTTCATTAAAAAAAAATTACATTCACAGGATGAAGCTCCCATTCCCTCAAAAAATCAAGTTTTCTTCTGTTTTTCTTTCTCTATTGCTTATCTCATCATTGAGCATCCCAGTAACACATGACTCAGTTGGAATTATTAGGGAGACACTATCAGTGTCTCCTTAATAATGAGCACTTGAATATTATTAAAAAAAATCTAACTTTCTCCGTTCTTTCTCTTGTCACTTTTCTCTCACAGGTTTAATTTTTCTCTTACTTAATGTTTTGTATTCACAGTCCTCAATCCAATGTTTTAAAACAATTCTAAAATTAAATTACAAGCAAATTTCAGGTGGTATTTGGTTGATCATAATTTCTAAAAGATACTGTTCTGATAGAATTTGTAGTGCTGTTTTTAATCTATGATATTCTTCAAATTAATTTTTCTTACCTTTACAGCATTTTTTCCCCCTTTACTTTGTTTTGCTTGTGATTTTTCTTCTGATTCATTTGAATTACCACTTTTACTTTTTGACTGTCCCTTGGCACCTTTAGCTCCTTTTCCATCTCCCCCTACAGCTTTACTTTTTGGCATTTCACAAAAATTTTCTACATATAAAAAAAATGATAAATTTTACTATAAACACTATTATCATTTAAAATAATAAACAGAAAATTGATAGGCAAGCAACCAAAATTATGCATTTCTTAACAAAAGTCATATGGAATATTAAAAGGCAGAACCCACGAAGTATACTTAACATGTATAAATTACATATTCTAAAGCCAGTTCATCTGCAAAGGTAATTTAAAGAAATACATAATTGTCTACTTCTGGGTACCTAACTGAGTTCCACTTGAAAAAGCTTCAGTTGGTCTCAGTTGGTATCTTCCAATTTCAAAAGATTTCAAACCTGGAACTAACGGAGAGGCAGAGACAAATCTACTCAGCTGGACAGGTATTTCGAACGAACAGAGGGGTGAAGTGGAAGTGGTTATTTTTATTTATTTATGTTACTTTTTTTTTTTTTTTTTTTTTTTTTTTGGCTGATGCTGCATAAGCTTGCTTTCTTGCATCAAATGCCTCTACTAATGCTAATGCTAATGCTAATGCTAATACTCAGCCATAACTATTAAAAACAATGATGAAAGATCTTGGTTTCTGAATAATTTCTAAATTTTTTGATATCTTGTGAGTAATGGACTATTACTTTGCTTCAAATGATATCTCACTGCAAAATAGTATTACAAACAGGGGCTCACATCTGGTGAGTATGGGCTTGGCACACCCAGGGTCTTGAGCTGGATATCATCATTCTTCTCTTTCTTGGTGATTCTTTTCTACTTCTGACTGACTGACTGACTGACTCTCTCTCTCTCTCTCTCTCTCTCTCTCTCTCTCTCTCTCTCTCTCTCTCTCTCTTGGTAATTCAGAATTTGTTTTTTGGCTGGTGCAGCATAAGCCTCAGGCTTCCTTGCGCCATAGGGCTAATAATAATAGGTACTTCAGGACTGTACTACAATGCTACTACCAGCCTTATGATTAAAAATAGCCCAAACTGTTAGAGAAAAATAGGATATAGCATCCAAAGATATAGGAAAATACAGGGAAAAAAATGTAGAATGTATAGGAAATACAAAGTATAATGCATGAGACCAAATGAACAATCAAAAAAATAAATAAATAAATAAAAAGTCATCCAACAGGTAGATATTTCACTATGTTGATTAGTATCAGAATTTGAAAATTATAGGAAATATAAGACATGTTTCACATATATACATGAAATATAAGACATGTTTCACATATATACATGAAATATAGGAAAATATAAGGCAGTAGAGGTTGATAACTGTGTACTACTGGAAGTATTTATACTGAGCCTCATATCCTTAAATATATGATATTTCTTGAGCAGCATCCACAGATGTGAACTTTCACCTAACATCAAATCTTTGGACATTTATATCCCACAACTAAAATCAAAAATAAATCATATTCTTGCCTGAGGTTAGCCATGATTCATGTACTAAAAATAAGTTACCAAAAGTCACTAATTTACCTATTCACACTATTTTTATTTTATTTTTTTTTTAAGAAACATATTTTCAAATTTTCTGATGTAATAATCTTTTAACTCTTGGCATATTATGTTGTACTCTGTGTCTATGATTTGTCCAATTAATTCTGCTTTGGATCTTTCCAATTAATATTCAGATCAAAGATCTGAATATTAGCTACAATTATCCATCCTACACAGGCATGCTAATAACAACAATAACAGCTCTTAATAAATGTGGTTTCAAGAACAAAAAATCACTTGAAGTACTCTATACATTCTAATTTAAAAATTCAAATTGCTGATAAACACTGGATACTGAGGACATTAAAAAGACAAAAAATCCACTTTCAAGAATGCAGAATTAATCTTATGACAAAATCATGTGCATTATATGCTCAAAAATATTTGGACAGCAGTACCTACCAATAAAATGAATATTTACTCTGAATACCTAGCATGCATAGATGCCAAGGAGGAAGAATTGACCATTTAATGAATTGGCATGTAATGCCATAACCTCATGTAATGACTGTCAGGCCAACTGTGAAATGGCATTCTTGAATTATATACCCTTTGCCACAGTATAGACTAGTATTCTGCAAACCTTTGAAATATAAAATTTGTAAAATGATAAGAGGAGTTTACCTCAATATAGTACGTTGAACACTTCCTTATGATACCCTCCAGCTACTGGAGAGACAAGAAGTGAATGAAATAGTCAATAAGAATTTAAATACTCAATACAATACAATTGTAATACTCAATACGTTCTACGTTGATAATAATATTTGTAAAATAATAAGAGGAGTTTACCTCAATATAGTACATAGAACACTTCCGTATGATACCCTCCATGGTACCTCAATGAAATATAAAATGAACGAAATTTTCCAAAGACACTTTTAAAGCACATTGGATAACATCAGGGATGGAGGAAAGAGAAAAGAACATTCAGAAGTAAATATGATGATGTTAATGAATGTTTACTGTATTTCTAAGAATATTCGCTAACTCTATAAATATTTTTAAATATAGGTATCTGCAAATCCCCTTTAACATCTTCTGCAGAAAAGTATACCACTACAGATGAGGTCAATAAATTATTACATAATAATATATAGCAGTGTTATCCCATTTCTGTCAATGAAAGGAACTTTGCATTCCCCCTCCCTGATACACAAACCTATGTTAAAAAATTTCTTCATAGCAAAGCTGGAATCTTATGGTAGAACACTGGTTTTCAAACCATTATATAAGGTGTATGCCATTAACAAATATACTGAGTGGCCACTTTATTAGGTAGACCTACTCTTTTCATGAAATGAAGCACTTCTTCAATAGCAGCATCAAGTGTTCATATCATGTGAAACAAGTATGTAACAATATAGGTGGATAGGGACATAGCAATGCTGTATATATGAAATTCAGTGTAAGAATGAATAAGATGAAAGAATTAAGTAACTCTGAACATGATATACCAGTTAGTGCCACATGCACCAATATGAATATCTTGGAAACTGAAACCATGCTGGGGTTATTGGGTATGACTGTGTCTAAGGTGTATCGAGATTGGTCCAATAACCCAAATAACATCTAGTCAACAGCAATCCCATGTTTGGAAAGTTGATGGGAGAGGCCAACAGAGGTTGACAAGACAAGAAGGCTAACAAGAAGGGCTACAGTCACTCATAACAACCCAATACAACAGTGGGTATATAAAGAGGCATTTCAGAATGTACAACTCATCATACCTTGGTGTTGTTATTGTCAATGTCAACACCAGGTTTCAATCCTATTGGTAAAAAAAAAAAAAAAATAAATAAAACTACAATTACAGTGAGCTCAGGAACATCAACATTGGGAAGAAGTGAATTGGAAAAATATTGCCTGGTCTGATGAATCCCAGTTCCTGTTTTCTCATGCTGATGGAAGGACAGGAATATAATAAAAATATCATGAATATGAGGAGCCATCCTGCCATGTATAGACAATGCATGGTGGTGGTGGTTTTGCATTGAGATTGATGTATTGGGAGAATTCCTAATGGTGTGAGCAGTATTTTCAGTGGAAAAACATTTGGACCCTACAGGTTTTAGCATTAGTAGAGTCATTTGATGCAAGAAAGCAAGCTTATGCAGCATCAGCCAAAAAAAAAAATAAAATAATAAAATAAAATAAATAAATAAATAAAAAATAACCACTTCCACTTCACCCCTCTGTTCGTTCGAAATACCTGTCCAGCTGAGCCTTAAACTTATTTCGGCTATCAACTTCCACGACAAGGGATGGAAGTCTATTCCAGCAACCAACCACCCGCTGGCTAAAGGCAAATTTCCTCACGTCTATCCTACATCTGTCTTTCCTCAATTTGAATTTATGCCCTCTCAGGTGATTATTCTGAGATAGAGGAAGAATCCCATCAGCACTGAGCATGCTCAAACCATTCAAGGCTTTATACACCTCTATCAGATCACCTCGCCGGTGCCTAGTCTCCAGACACTGTAATTTGCAAAACTTAAGCCTTTCTTCGTAAGAGCACCCCTTTGTTCCATTCACTAATCTTGTTGCCCTTCTCTGTACTCGTTCCAACATCTCTACATCCTTCTTGAAATGAGGCCTCCAGACCTGTATACAGTACTCTAGGTGCGGCCTGACCATTGCCTTATACAAGGGAAATCACCTCCTTATCCCTGCTAGAAAAATTCCTATATATCATCGACAGTACACCATGAGCTACTCTTGCAGCCCGTCTGCACTGTCAGAAAACTTCATATCTGCCTGCACAACCACCCCAGGGTCCCTTTCATTCTCTACTACTGTCAGTGTAGTACCAGAGTTGATACGTTGCTCTGGGGTTGCTGTTTCCCATATGTCAATGTTAAACTTCATTTGCCACCTCTCAGCCCATCTGCTCAACCTTTCCAGATCCTGTTGCAGTAACATAGCATAGTGTCAGTAGTGTCCTTGACAACCCTGCCAACCTTCGTATCGGCTGCAAACTTGGACATTAAGCTTGGTATACCATCATCAATATCATTTATAAATACAGAAAACAATAATGGACCCAATACTGAACCCTGAGGGACTCCACTAATAACATTAGTCCACGATGAGCAGTGTCCATTGATTAGCACTGTCTTCTCCCCCTCAATCACCCCTTTATCCATAGTAGCAATTTGCCTCCAATGCCACACTGCTCCAATTTGTGCAGCAGTCTTCCATGTGCAACAGTATCAAAAGCCTTTCTAAGATCCAAGTATATAATATCAAAGTTATTCCCTGCATCCAGTTCTTTTGTGACTGCATCATAGTATCCAATCAAATTGGTCAGGCAAGACTTCCCCTTAACAAAACCATGCTGTGTCTGAGCTATAACTGAAGTCTTGTCTAGATGATCCTGCAGTGCTTCCTTAACCAGTGCCTCCATTAATTTTCCAGGAACAGAAGTTAAACTAACAGGTCTATAATTACTTGTGTCAGCCTTTGATCCTCCTTTGTGAATTGGGGTCACATTTGCACATCTCCAGTCCATGGGTACTTCCCCTGAGCCCAAGGAAGCTCTCATAATTATGGCTAAGGGTTTGCTTACTTCCTTTGCTACTTCCTTTAATATAACTGGATAGATCCCATCCACCCCAGGTGCCTTTCTTGTATTTATCTTCAACAATTTCTCCTCCACTTTACTCTAAGTTATTACAAGATTCTCTAGATTACTGCTAGAGTTGAATATACCTCTGGCATTCCCCTCGCTGAATAACTCCTCATGTGTTAATGTTCATGCAAAATATTCATTCAGTTTGTTAGCTACCTGAGCAGGATCATCAACAGTTGACCCATCAATATCAAGTGGACCAATTTGATTTATCCCCTTCCTTCTAGAGTTTACATAAGTAAAGAACTCTTTGCTGTTTTTCTTTGCATCCCTTGCCAAAGATTTCTCATAATCTGCCTTCGCCTGCCTAACCTCCTTTGTAACTTGGTTACAGATCAACTTGTATCTATCATAGGCTTCTGTGTCACGTGTTAATTTGTATGTATCCCATGCATTTTTCTTCTCTGCCATATGTCTCATTAGTTCATCTCACATCCACTTAGGCCTAAACCTTGAACAATATTTCTTAGTCGATTTGTAAAGCCTAGTAGCTTCCAAGATAAGTTCTTTGAATGCTTCCCATTTTGAATTTGCTGTTGGTAACATCATCAGTTGGTCCCACTGTATAGAATTTAAATACTGTCTCAGTCCATCGTAGTCACCTTTACGAAAGCAATAACCCTTCCCTTTAACTCTAATGGTAGTTACCTCTGTGAGTAAATCCCACTTCAGCACACTGTGATCACTGCCACCTAGTGGTTCATTTACCTGCAGATTTTTAATGCATGAAGAATCACTACTGATAATCAAATCAAGAGTATTACTCCCTCTAGTTGCCTCCTGAACATGCTGATGTAGAAAACAATCATCAAATAAATCCACAAAAGCCTTGCTAGTGTGTGAGTGACCAGCCCCCAAATTCCAGTCAATATCTGGGAAATTAAAATCCCCCATTATAAGACTCTCTGATTTACTGGCCCACTCTATTTCCCCGTACAGTTTCTTATTATACTCATCAGAGTCATTAGGCCTATAGCAGACTCCTACTCTCAATCTTGATCTCCCAAAGCTTATGTCACACCAAACTGATTCGACACTGCACTGTCCAGCAATGTCGACTGGCTTCACTTCCTTGGATTTTATGTATTTCTTAACTAATAGCATAACCCCTCCTCCCTTCCTATCCTGTCTATCCTTTCTGTAGACATTGTACTCCCCAAATTCCAGTTCTGCATTCCTTATATCTGTGTGACACCATGTCTCTGATATCCCAACAATATCTGCCTTTGATGTTTTGAGCAATACCTCAAATTCATCAAATTTATTTACTAAACTCCTAGCACTGGTGTACACGCAAGTATACATACACCTGTTTCTATTCTTAGCTACCCTAACACAACCCATGTGTTTACTTGTACCGCAATGACTCCCAGCAGTCTCTGAAATATCCTGCATCTTGTTTTTCAGGCTTCTGTTCATTCCAATAGAAGCAGTGCAAGAATCTCTTTCACCTCTACCAGTGGCTACTGTTAATCTATTAGTCTTTGTCTCCCCCCAAGCTAGCAGTTTTCCGACCCACCTAACACTGCCTCGACAGCATCAGCAAATATTCTTGCACCCTTTCTATTTAAGTGTATCCCATCCCTGTAAAAGCAGTCTCTCCTGTTAACAAGTACAGACCAGGCTGAAAAAACATTCTACCTCTTGAGCCTTGCACAATCCTTCCAGGGCCGAATTGATCGACAGGGCTCTCGGCATATACTCCCTCCTATCGTGTCTGGGCAGAATTGCAGACACACTTTCAAATTCAACCCTAATCTGGAAATTATTTCCAGATTAGGGTTATCTGGAAATTATTTCCAATCAAGTGTGCCCCTTCATGGCTGCAATGTATCAACCTGTGATCAGGTTCTGTTAATAGGATAATGTGCCATGTCACAAGGCCAGAATTGTAGAAAACTGCTTCCAGGAACATGCAAGTGAATTCAGTCTACTGCAATGGTGTCACCAGATTTCAAACTAATTGAGCATCTGGGACGAGATGGAACAAGCTCTTTGGAGTAGAGACCACAACTATACAATTTGCAACATCTGTGGGAAGCAGTTGATGTCAACATGGACCAGCAGCCCCATGGCATTCTTTTGACACTACACAGAGTCCATGAAATGATGAATCTAGGTTGTTCTAAGGGCTAAAGGGGGTTGGGTTTTACTTGCCAATTGGTGGGTTTACCTTTTAAAGGGGACACTCAGTGTATGTTAATGTAGGATGTAGTTGCAAAAATTTGAGTTTGATCATATATTGCAAGATATTATCATATCTTGCAATGATATGATACTGCAGAGTACTTTACTCAATTTCTAAATCACAAATTTTGAACACAAAATGTAGTAATTTTCAAGTGAAATAAACATTTTAGCAAGATCTAGTACACAGCAAAAGAGTTTGGTGTTTATTGAGGGGTTTTATTTTTTAGTTTTTATAATTAAAAGTAATCCTAAAATAGAAGTCTTAGGATCTCAGTAATGACTGCTAAATTACAGTCATTACTGAGCTCCTAAGTAATGACTGTAATTAAAAACACAACAAAACAAAAAAAAAATTTATTTTCTTTAAAAGAAAAATTAGAGATTCTAGTAAACCTGAATGTAAATTAAATTTTATTTTATACTCAAAGATGATCACATAAGGTCAGTGGAGTTTACAACATAGAGCACAAGAATACTGTTGAATTTAGTACTCACGTGACTTGACCCAGTCAAGCGAGTGCATGTACTACTGCACCCTGGCATTGACTCCTTGGTCTTGAATTTAAATCTGAGTTTGAAACTTTTCTTTCACTCACTATTTACAGGGGAAATAAAAGATTTATACATGAATAGAAGTTTAATTATAATTAATAATGTAAAAATTAAATGCAAAATATTTTTGCTCATTTTTTTTTCCTTTTGTAACTGACATCCGGAGGTACCCAATTAATATCTAATGGTCAGCTAGCATGTATGGTTCCACATTCCCTGATAGTGCTTTTCAATATCATATAAATTTTGATAAAACCTTTCATTGCATTCATTACTGACAATACCTACACCTCAAGGAAAAAATCTAAACGTGAATGCAGAAAACATAAGTTTACCCCTACCAGGTGCTAAAAAAAAAAAAAAAAAAAAGGCATGTGGTGGGCTTTATATATATTTCAGCTTTTACATTAGTTTGACAAATGCTGCAAGGAAACAGGCTTATAGAGTATCAGCACAAAAAAAAAAAAAAACCTTTCCACATCACTTATTTACACCCTAATACATCCCTAAATTTATTCAAAACTACCCCCACTTCTACAACACTAGATGCAAGTTTGTTCCAACAATAAACTACGCACTAGCTGAAAGAAAGTTTCTTCACATCTATCCCTCAATTTAAATTTGTCCTCTCATGTGTGTTGTCTGAGAAAGGGGAAGAATACCATCAACATTTGATGTACTCAATCCATTCCAAGCCTTAAAAACCTCAATCATGTCTGCTCTTGGGTGTCTAGTTTCCAGATGATATAACTTGGAGAAATGAAGTCTTTCTTGCTAATATATGAGTAGTACCATTTTGTTCCTGTTGCTAATCTTTTTTCTCTTCAATATGCCAGTTCTAACTGGTCGTCCACTTCTTTCCTAAAATAAAGCATCCAGACCTGAACGCAGTACTCAAGACGTAAGCTTACCATTGCCTTATTCAGTGGAATCTTATCACTGTTGGCAAAATTCCTGTATATCACTGACAAAACCTTGAGGTGTCCTAGCAGCCTGTCTGCACTGTTCGGAGAACTTCATGTCTAACTGCACAATTATCCCCAGGTACTTTTCATTCTCTACTACCTTCAGTGTGTACAACACAGAGCACAGTTGAGAACCACCCATATCTGGTACCCAATCTGATTGAGGTGTATAAGGCCTTGAATGGGTTGAGCACACTGAATTCTGATGGGATCATTCCACTTGTTCAGATTACGAACCTATGGGGACATAAATTCAAATTAAGAAAGGGCGGATGTAGAATAGATGTGCAGAAATTTGCCTTTAGCCAGCGGGTGGTTAATTGCTGGAACAAACTTCCATCTGTCGTTGTGGAAGTTGATAGGTTGAATAAATTTAAGGAGAAACTGGACAGGCATTTGGAGGGAATGGTGTGATTTTTTTTTTTTGGCTGATGCTGCATAAGCTCATACACTTGCTTTCTTGCATCACTTGCCACTACTACTACTACCTTACACTTGTCATTATTAAACTTCAACTGCCACTTCTCAGCCAATCTGCCTAAATTCTTTAGATCTTCATGCAGTAATTGATGCAAGGTATATTATAACATACCTTGATTATAACATAAAATAACATACCCCACTGATATTATAACATAACATACCCCACCAACTTTATATCATCTGCAAACTTAGATATCAGCATTAGCATTAGTAGAGGCATTTGATGCAAGAAAGCAAGCTTATGCAGCATCAGCCAAAAAAAAAAAAAACCCACTTCCACTTCATCGCTCTCTTCATTCGAAATACCTTTCCAGCTGAGCCTTAAACTTATTTAGGCTATCAACTTCCACGACAAGGGATGGAATTCTATTCCACAACGAACCACCCACTGGCTAAAGGCAAATTTCCGCACGTCTATCCTACATCTATCTTTCCTCAATTTCAATTTATGCCCTCACAGGTGATTATTCTGAGCAAGAGGAAGAATCCCATCAGCACTGAGCATGCTCAAACCATTCAAGGCTTTATACACCTCTATCAGATCACCTCACCGGTGCCTAGTCTCCAGACACTGTAATTTGCAAAATTTAAGCCTTTCTTCGTAAGAGCACCCCTTTGTTCCATTCACTAATCTTGTTGCCCTTCTCTGTACTCGTTCCAGCAGCTCTACATCCTTCTTGAAATGAGGCCTCCAGACCTGTATACAATACTCTAGATGTGGCCTGACCATTGCCTTATACAAGGGAATAATCACCTCCTTACCCTTGCTAGAAAAATTCCTATATATCATTGACAATACACCATGAGCTACTCTTGCAGCCCATTTGCACTGCTCAGAGAACTTCATATCTGCCTGCACAACCACCCCCAGGTCCCTTTCATTCTCTACCACTATCAGGGTAGTAGCACAGAGTTGATATTGCTCTGGGGTTTGTGCAGCAAACAGTATTAAAAGCCTTTCTAAGATCCAAGTATATAATATCAAAGTTATTCCCTGCATCCAGTTCTTTTGTGAATGCATCATAGTATCCAATCAAAATGGTCAGGCAAGACTTCCCCTTAACAAAACCATGCTGTGTCCGAGCTATAACTGAAGTCTTGTCTAGATAATCCTGCAGTGCTTCTTTAACCAGTGCCTCCATTAATTTTCCTGGAACAGAAGTTAAACTCACAGGTCTATATTACTTGTTTGTTTGTTTGTTTGTTATTTGGTTTTTAGGAGCATTAGCAACTAAGGCTATATTGCTCCGGGATTATGCGGTGGTCATTCCCTGACCTTTCCGCATCCTCCGTATTTGGTGGTGACGGGCTTGAACCCCGGTCTAATCAAGAAGCGTGTGCTACGCACTGCTGCTCCTTCCCACATGGCTACGGAGGCGCCCTGTATTACTTGTGTCAGCCTTTGATCATCCTTTGTGGATTGGGGTCACATATGCACATCTCCAGTCTGTGGGTAACTCCCCTGAGTCCAAGAAAACCCTCATAATTATGGCTAAGGGTTTGTCTACTTCCTTTGCTGCCTCCTTTAATATAACTGGATAGATTCCATCCACCCCCAGGTGCCTTTCTTGTCCTTATCTTCAATTTTTCCTCCACTTTACTCTCGGTTATTAAAAGATTCTCTAGCTTACTGCCAGAGTTGAATACACCTCTGGCATTCCCCTTGCTGAATAACTCCTCATGTGTGAATGTCGATGCAAAATATTCATTTAGTTTGTTAGCTACCTGAGCAGGATCATCAACAGTTGACCCATCAATATCAAGTGGACCAATCTGATTCATCCCCTTCCTTCTCGAGTTTACATAAGTAAAGAACTCTTTGCTGTTTTTCTTTGCATCCCTTGCCAAGGATTTCTCGTAATCTGCCTTCGCCTGCCTAACCTCCTTTGTAACTTGGTTGCATATCAACTTGTATCTATCATAGGCTTCTGTGTCACGTGTTAATTTGTATGTATCCCATGCATTTTTCTTCTCTGCCATATGTCTCATTAGTTCATCTCACATCCATTTAGGCCTAAACCTTGAACAATATTTCTTAGTTGGTATGTAAAGCCTAGTAGGTTCCAAGATAAGTTCTTTGAATGCTTCCCATTTTGAATTTTCTGTTGGTAACATCATCAGTTGGTCCCACTGTATAGAATTTAAATACTGTCTCAGTCCATCGTAGTCACCTTTACGAAAGCAATAACCCTTCCTTTTACCCGTAATGGCAGTTACCTCTTTGAGTAAATCCCACTTCAGCACACTGTGATCACTTCCACCTAGTGGTTCATTTATCTGCAGATTCTTAATGCATGAAGAATCACTACTGATAATCAAATCAAGAGTATTACTCCCTCTAGTTGCTTCCTGAACATGCTGATATAGAAAACAATCATCCAATAAATCCACAAAAGCCTTGCTAGTGTGTGAGTGACCAGCCCCCAAATTCCAGATCATATCTATGACATTAAAATCCCCCATTATAAGGCTCTCTGATTTACTGGCTCACTCTATTTCCCTGTGATTGATTTGATTTGGTAGTTGTTGGCGCATCGGCTTCTGTGGCCATATTGCACCTCCCAAGGTTTTTGCAGTACTTTGATCCAAGCCCGAGGCGGGAATCGAACCCGCGACCTTTGGGTTGCCGGGCAGGTACTTTACCCACTCGGCTAGCCCGGTCGGCCTATTTCCCTGTACAGTTTCTTATTATACTCATGAGAGTCATTAGGCCTATAGCACACTCCTACTCTCAATTTTGATCTCCAAATGCTTATGTCACACCAAACTGACTCGACGTGAACTGTCCAGCGATGTCGACTGGCTTCACTTCCTTGTATTTTATGTGTTTCTTAACTAATAGCATAACTCCTCCTCCCTTCCTATCCTGTCTATCCTTTCTGTAGATGTTGTACTCCCCAAATTCCAGTTCTGCATTCCTTATATCTGTGTGACACCATGTCTCTGATATCCCAACAATATCTGCCTTTGATGTTTTGAGCAATACCTCAAATTCATCAAATTTATTTACTAAACTTCTAGCACTGGTGTACACGCAAGTATACATACACCTGTTTCTATTCTTGGCTACCCTAACACAACCCATGTGTTTACTTGTACCGCAATGACTCCCAGCAGTCTCTGAAATATCCTGCATCTTGTTTTTCAGGCTTCTGTTCATTCCAATAGAAGCAGTGCAAGAATCTCTTTCACCTCTACCAGTGGCTACTGTTAATCTATTAGTCTTTGTCTCCCCCCAAGCTAGCAGTTTTCCGACCCACCTAACACTGCCTCGACAGCATCAGCAAATATTCTTGCACCCTTTCTATTTAAGTGTATCCCATCCCTGTAAAAGCAGTCTCTCCTGTTAACAGGTACAGTTCAGGCTGAAAAAAATTCTACCCCTTGAGCCTTGCACAATATTTCCAGGGTCGAATTGATCAACAAGGCTCTCATCATATACTCCCTCCTATGGTGTCTGGGTAGAATTGCACACACTTTCAAATTCAACCCTAATTCATGGCTTTTTTTCAACAGTGACCTGTACTTGTTAAGTAATTCTGCAGGTCTCCTACTCTTGATATCATTATTATATCATATTAAGCCTTCTTCATAATGAAAACAACAGTGAGCAACACTGATTCCTGGGAAACTCCCAAATAACATTAGACCAAGAAGAATGCCCGCTGTTCACCACTCTGCTCCCGCACAACACAGGAAATAATTGAAAATGATACAGTTGATAATTTTATTCTTTGTGACACGACTTTGGATAATAACTGCAAAAAATATATTTGGTATATCTTGTTATCCAAATAAATAAATAAAATAAAATAAAAACTAAGTATATATATATTAACCAACTATCTATCTTGCGAAATCGAAGGGAAACCAAAACTCAGTAGAAATTTTATGACATGCACATCTAAGGGAAACCAAAACTCAATAGTATTTTATGACATACACTTCGAAGGGAAACCAAAACTCAGTAGAAATTTTGACATGCACATCGAATGGTTGCAAACACTGAATAACTGTGCACTGAATTAACAGCAGTCCTTCGACTTCTTTACTCTTCACCAATTATTAAAAACATGTTACCAAAAAAAAAAAAAAAACAACAACACTGTGGACAGAATTCAAAACTATGTACATTTATAGCAGAAGTCAATAATGCTTGGAAATGAACACACAAACAGATCACGCAACGTTCAAACACATCACAAACGGACTGTACTTTTCGACACCAGGTTACAGTTTGCAGCCACAGGGTAATAAAATAAAACCATGGAAAAGAGGAGATCTTAAATAATTCAAAACAAAAAATATATACATACTGTATATATGATGAAATTAAATAGAAAAATACAAATTACTGAAACATATATTAAAATAAATAAGAAAAATAATAAATCGAGTGAAAAAATGGGATAGAAAGTAAGAAATAGAGAGTGATAGAAGATAACAAATAATTATAAAAACGATAAAATAATTACAATATTAACAAAATAATAATGTTACAACACAACTCCAAAACGGGCTTCTCGTTAGGTATAATAGGCTAGGATTGCAAGCAAAATAGCAGCGCGTGGCTTTATTTCTCCCGATCCTAGAAAATGAAGGCCCTAAAAATTCCTCCCTTCAATGATGCCAAGAATTTTTATGGGTCTCTTTTTACAACGGGGATGACTTAATCAGTCTCAGGCAAGAGGAGCATGGTTTTTTCCAGAAAACTCAGTTTTTTCGTCCAGTAAACAGCATCCATTATCAGTCTCATAGACATTATGTTTCTGCTGCAACCTTTTTTTTATAAATACTTTCATGGGTACTGTTCTTCACAGTTGGCGTATACAATTCCTGCTTTCTCTCTCTTTATCAAACCAGTCGGAAGCCGAGCAGCAGCCGGCTTCCGACTGGTTTTTTCTGTCCAATTTTTCAGAGAACAGAAATAACTTTTCTCCATAGCCATTTATTCCTTCAATTTCCGTTTTCTAAAATAGTACTAGTAGTAGCAGTAGTAATGGCAAATGCTGCAAGAAAAGAAACTTATACAATTCAACTTTATATAACCTGTAAGTTTAACTTTTGTTTCGGGGGAAATAATGGAGTCACTAGTTAAGGAGGTGATAGAGGATCACATAGACAAGACAGCAGTAATAGTTCACACACAGAATCGGTTGGTCACAAAAAACTGACTGCAAAAATTAGAATTAGCATTAGCATTAGCATTAGTAAAGGCATTTGATGCAACAAAGCAAGCTTATGCAGCATCAGCCAAAAAAAACCCACTACCACTTCACCCCTCTGTTCGTTCAAAATACCTCTCCAGCTGAGCCTTAAACTTATTTAGGCTATCAACCTTCACCACAAGGGATGGCAGTCTGTTCCACCAACCAACCACCCGCTGGGTAAAGGCAAATTTCCGCACGTCTATCCTACATCTGTCTTTCCTCAATTTCAATTTATGCCCTCTCAGGTGATTTTTCTGAGCTAGAGGAAGAATCCCATCAGCATTGAGCATGCTTAAACCATTCAAGGCTTTATACACCTCTATCAGATCACCCCGCTGGTGCCTAGTCTCCAGACACTGTAATTTGCAAAACTTAAGCCTTTCTTCGTAAGAGCACCCCTTTGTTCCATTCACTAATCTTGTTGCCCTTCTCTGTACTCGTTCCAGCAGCTCTACATCCTTCTTGAAATGTGGCCTCCAGACCTGTATGCAGTACTCTAGGTGTGGCCTGACCATTGCCTTATACAATGGAATAATCACCTCCTTATCCCTGCTGGAACAATTCCTGTATATCATTGACAATACTCCAAGAGCTACTCTTGCAGCCCGTCTGCACTGCTCAGAGAACTTCATATCTGCCTGCACAATCACCCCCAAGTCCCTTTCATTCTCTCCCACTGTCAGTGTAGTACCACAGAGTTGATACGTTGCTCTGGGGTTGCTGTTTCCCATGTGTAGTACTTTACATTTATCAATGTTAAACTTCATTTGCCACCTCTCAGCCCATCTTCTCAACCTTTCCAGATCCTGTTGCAGCAGCATAGTGTCAGTAGTGTCCTTGACAACCCTGCCAACCTTTGTATCATCTGCAAACTTGGACATTAAGCTTGATATACCATCATCAATATCATTTATAAATACAGAAAACAACAATGGACCCAACACTGAGCCCTGAGGGACTCCACTAATAACTTCAGTCCACGATGAGCAGTGTCCATTGATTACCACTCTCTGTCTTCTCCCCCTCAACCACCCCTTTATCCATAGCAGCAATTTGCCTCCAATGTCACAATACTCCAATTTGTGTAGCAGTGTTCCATGTGCAACAGTATCAAAAGCCTTTCTAAGATCCAAGTATATAATATCAAAGTTATTCCCTGCATCCAGCTCTTTTGTGACTGCATCATAGTATTCAATCAAGTTGGTCAGGCAAGACTTCCCCTTAACAAAACCATGTTGTGTCTGAGCTATAACTGAAGTCTTGTCTAAATGATCCTGCAGTGCTTCTTTAACCAGTGCCTCCATTAATTTTCCTGGAACAGAAGTTAAGCTCACAGGTCTATAATTACTTGTTTCAGCCTTTGATCCTCCTTTGTGAATTGGGGTCACATTTGCACATTTCCAGTCCATGGGTACCTCCCCTGAGTCCAAGGAAGTTCTCATAACTATGGCTAAGGGTTTGCTTACTTCCTTTGCTGCCTCCTTTAATATAACTGGATAGATCCCATCCACCCCGGGTGCCTTTCTTGTGTTTATCTTCAACAGTTTCTCCTCCACTTTACTCCCAGTTATTTCAAGATTCTGTAGCTTACTGCTAGAGTTGAATACACCTCTGGCATTCCCCTTGCTGAATAACTCCTCATGTGTGAATGTCGATGCAAAATATTCATTTAGTTTGTTAGCTACCTGAGCAGGATCATCAACAGTTGACCCATCAATATCAAGTGGACCAATCTGATTCATCCCCTTCCTTCTAGAGTTTACATAAGTAAAGAACTCTTTGCTGAGTTTACATAAGTAAAGAACTTCTAAGTTTACATAAGTAGAGTTTACATAAGTAAAGAACTCTTTGCTGTTTTTCTTTGCATCCCTTGCCAAGGATTTCTCGTAATCTGCCTTCGCCTGCCTAACCTCCTTTGTAACTTGGTTGCATATCAACTTGTATCTATCATAGGCTTCTGTGTCACGTGTTAATTTGTATGTATCCCATGCATTTTTCTTCTCTGTCATATGTCTCATTAGTTCATCTCACATCCATTTAGGCCTAAACCTTGAACAATATTTCTTAGTTGGTATGTAAAGCCTAGTAGGTTCCAAGATAAGTTCTTTGAATGCTTCCCATTTTGAATTTTCTGTTGGTAACATCATCAGTTGGTCCCACTGTATAGAATTTAAATACTGTCTCAGTCCATCGTAGTCGCCTTTACGAAAGCAATAACCCTTCCTTTTACCCGTATTGGCAGTTACCTCTTTGAGTAAATCCCACTTCAGCACACTGTGATCACTTCCACCTAGTGGTTCATTTATCTGCAGATTCTTAATGCATGAAGAATCACTACTGATAATCAAATCAAGAGTGTTACTCCCTCTAGTTGCCTCCCGAACATGCTGATGTAGAAAACAATCATCCAATAAATCCACAAAAGCCCTGCTAGTGCGTGAGTAACCAGCCCCCAAATTCCAGTCAATATCTGGGAAATTAAAATCTCCCATTATAAGACTCTCTGATTTACTGGCCCACTCTATTTCCCTGTACAGTTCCTTATTATACTCATCAGAGTCATTAGGCCTATAGCACCCTCCTACTCTCAATTTTGATCTCCCAATGCTTATGTCACACCAAACTGACTCAACACTGCACTGTCCAGCGATGTCGACTGGCTTCACTTCCTTGGTTTTTATGTGTTTCTTAACTAATAGCATAACCCCTCCCCCTTTCCTATCCTGTCTATCCTTTCTGTAGACGTTGTACTCCCCAAATTGCAGATCTGCATCCCTTATATCTGTGTGACACCACGTCTCTGATATCCCAACAATATCTGCCTTTGATGTTTTGAGCAATACCTCAAATTCATCAAATTTATTTACTAAACTCCTAGCATTGGTGTACACGCAAGTATACCTGCACCTGTTTCTATTCTTAGCTACCCTAACACAACCCATGTGTTTACTTGTACCGCAATGGCTCCCAGCAGTCTCTGAAATACCATGCATCTTGTTTTTCAGGCTTCTGCTCATTCTAATAGAAGCAGTGCAAGAATCTCTTTCACCTCTGCCAGTGGCTACTGTCAATCTATTGGTCTTTGTCTCCCCCCCAAGCTAGCAGTTTTCCGACCCACCTAACACTGCCTCGATAGCATCAGCAAATATTCTTGCACCCTTTCTATTTAAGTGTATCCCATCCCTGTAAAAGCAGACTCTCCTGTTAACAAGTACAGTCCAGGCTGAAAAAAATTCTACCCCTTGAGCCTTGCACAATCTTTCCAGGGCCGAATTGATTGACAAGGCTCTCATCATATACTCCCTCCTATCGTGTCTGGGCAGAATTGCAGACACTTTCAAATTCAACCCTAATTCATGGCTTTTGTTCAACAGTGACCTGTACGTGTTAAGTAATTCTGCCGGTCTCCTACTCTTAATATTATTAGTGCCAACGTGTACAACTATATCACCTTTTGTGCCCTTAAAAGATGATATTCGCTGATATCCCGCGCTAACTTATCAACTCTGTGGTACTACACTCAGGTAGTCGAAAATGAACAGGAGTTGGGAGTAACTTTGCCGTCTGACACGAAGTTTTCTAACAGCGCAGACAGCCTGCAAGAAGAGCAGAGATTATCGAATCTTTTCAATTATATGTAGAAACTTCGGAAACTAAGGATTGCAGAACTGGAATTTGGGGAGTACAGTAAGGACAGACAGGATAGGAAGGGAGGAGGGGTTAAGCTATTAGTTAAGAAACACATAAAATCCAAGGAAGTGAAGCCAGTCGACATCGCTGGACATTGCAGTGTTGAGTCAGTTCAGTGAAATGATTTTGATATCATATACTTGGATTTCAGGAAAGCTTCTGGTACTGCTGCATATGAAAGACTGCTGCACAAATTTGAGCGGTATGGCATTAAGGGCATGTTACTGCAATGGATAAAGGTTGGTTGAGTGGAAGACGACAGAGAGTGGTAATCAATGGACACTGCTCTAAGTGGACTAATGTTAATAGCAGAGACCGCAGGGATCAGTGCTGGGCCCATTGTTGTTTTGTGTATTTATCAATAATATCGATGAAGGTATATCAGGCTTAATGTCCAAATTAGCAGATAATCCAAAGGTTGGAAGGGTTGTTAATGACAGTAATAGCAGTGTGCTATTGCAACGCGATCTAAAAAATTAGGGCAGATGGGTTGAGAAGTGGCAACTGAATTTTAACATTGACATATGCGAAGAACTCCACATGGATAGGAGTAACCCAAGAGAAATGTACCAACTGTCATACTACACTCAGGGATGGGGAGAAAGAAAAAGACCAGGGAGTAATTGTGCAGTCAGATATGAAGTTCTCTGAGCAGTGCAAACGAGCTGCCAGAGCAGGTCATGGAGTTTAGTCGATGATATATAGGAATCTTGCTAGCAGTTGTTGTTGTTATTTGGCTTTTAGGAGCATTAGCAACTAAGGCCATATTGCTCCGGGGATATGCGGTAGTCATTCCCTGGCCTATCCGCATCTTCCATATTCGGTGGTCACGGGCTTGAACCCCGGTCTAATCAAGAAGCGTGTGCGACCCACTGCTGCTCCTACCCACCTGCCTATGGAGGCGCCTTGGCTAGCAGAGACAAGGAAGTGATTATCCGAAGTTTCTACATATAATTGAAAAGATCCGATAATTGCTCTTCTGGCAGGCTGTCTGCGCTGTTAGAAAACTTCGTGTCAGACGGCAAAGTTACTCCCAACTCCTGTTCATTTTCGACTACCTGAATGTAGTACCACAGAGTTGATAAGTTAGCGCGGGATTACTGCAACCCATATGCAGTACCTTGCATTTTTCAATATCCATTAAGGCAATGAGACACGTGCCTAGAGGCCCCAGGCTTTAGGGCCCCCAAGCCAAGATATTTTCCTATAGTGTTCTAAAATAGATTAATATTTTCAGTAAACATCATAAAAATCTTGATTAATTTAAGCGAAAATTTAAGCAAAAAATTCAAAAGTACAAAATTTCATTTATTTTATTTTTATTTTTTTTTTATTATTATTTTTTGGAGGGCCACCAAATATAATTTGTCTGGGGGCCCTAACTATCCTTAATCCCCCACTTCAGGTACATAATGGGTCCTGCCGCTGCCATTGTTTAACTCGTTTTACATTTACGTATCATCGGCAGCAGATAAAAACGTTTTAATTTTCAGATATTGATAAAATTCATGGATAACACAAGGACTAATAGATTAACAGTAGCTACTGGCAGAGGTGAAAATGGTTCTTGCAATGCTTCTATTGGAATATAAGGATTGCAGAACTGGAATTTGGGGAGTACAGTAAGGACAGACAGGATAGGAAGGGAGGAGGGGTTAAGCTATTAGTTAAGAAACACATAAAATCCAAGGAAGTGAAGCCAGTCGACATCGCTGGACATTGCAGTGTTGAGTCAGTTTAGTGTGACATAAGCATGCCAGTATATCAGCAGCCTGGAACAAGATGCAGGGGATTTTAGAGACTGCTGGGAGTCATTGCAGTACAAGTAAACACATGGGTTGTGTTAGGGTAGCAAAGAATACGAACAGGCGCATGTATACACCAATCTTAGCAGTTTAGTAAATAATTTTGATGAATTTGAGGTATTGCTCAAAACATCAAAGGCAGATATCAGAGACGTGGTGTCACACAGATATAAGGAATGCAGAACTGGAATTTGGGGTGTACAATGTGTACAGTAAGGACAGGAAGGGAAGAGGGGTATGCTATTAGTTAAGAAACGCATAAAATCCAAGGAAGTGAAGCCAGTCGAAATCGCTGGACAGTGCAGTGTTGAGTCAGTTTAGTGTGACATAAGCATTGAGAGATCAAAATTGAGAGTGAGAGTGTATTATTAGCCGTATGGTGCTGCAAGGAAGCCTGATGTTTATGATGCACCAGCCAAAAAAAAAAAAAAAAAAAAAAATTCCCGCGTTACCCTGAGAGAGAGAAGTAGAAAGGATCACCAAGAAAAACAAGAATGATGATATGGAGCTAAGGACCCTGGGTTTGCCAAGCCGAAGATTTTTTTTTTTTTTTTTTTTTTGACTGATGCCGTAAAACTTGCTTTCTTAGCAGAGGCATATGATGCCTCTGCTAATGTTAATACTAAGTGCAGGGCAATGTTTGGAATAAGGCGCGAGTTATGATTGAATTTGAAAGTATCTGCAATTTTGCCCAAAAACAATAGGAGAGAGTACATGTTGAAGGCATTGCCAATGAGTTCGGCCGAGGAGAGAATGTGGTGGCAGCTGGAGTAGAATTGAGCTCAGCGTGGTCTGTGCTTGTTAAAAAGAGAAACTGTGTCCACAAAGATGGGATATACTTAAATAGAAAGGGCACAAGAGTATTTGCTTATATTACCGAGGTATTGTCGAAAAAGTCTTGCTTGTGTGGAGATTCAGAACTAATAGATTAAGAACAGCAACAGGCAGCGGTGAAGGTGATCCTCGTACTACTTCTATTGGAAAATGCAGCAGCCACGATATGGGAGAGCAATGTGCTGGGCAATTCAGGCTCTGCTATGGATCATCATGGAATAAATGAATACATCGGCTGTGAAAAAGTAATTAGTAGTAAGAACATGGGTATGAATACTTACATGTACACTAAAGCTAGAAGCACTGTAAATAAATTTGAAGTTGTGCTGGTTAAGTCATTTTGAATAAATCATAATTAAGTTATATTGAATTTGAATACGGGGAGTACAATGAATACAGGAACAACACTCAGGACAGGAAAAGTGTAGGGGTTATGCTATTAGTCAAGAAGAATATCAAATCTAAGGCAATGCTTCCAGTTGATATAGTGACGGTACAATATTCAGTCAGTTTGATGTCATATACGCACAGGGAAAACAACATTAAGAGTTAGCGTGTGTTACAGGCTGACTATGAAGAGTGTACCAAACAACTAAACAGAGTGGGGCAGTAAATCAGAATGTTTTATAATGGGGGATTTTAACTAAACATATGTTGACTAGAATTTCTAAGAAATTAAGAAACTAAAGAATTTTTCTTTAGTTTCATACCGTTTCTGAGGATTCTTTATGTTTTATGATTTCTTTTCAAAGTGTTAAAAGTATGGAATCATTATTTATTTGGTTTCAAAGCATTTAAATTGTTTTTAATATACGGACGTATTGTATTCTCTCACTCAAAGATTATGGTTGGCGATTCTATGTATTTTGGAGTCCACAGGCCTCCCATACCTTGGTGCATTGGACCAATGATTTTGTGGTGAGCTGTAGTGGGCTCGCGAGAGCTCATTGTTGAAACGATTATTTATTTTACAAATGAAATCCTGAATTTAACTATTGAGTATCCAGAGCCGGAACTACGGTGAGGACAGCGGGAACCCATCCCCATCATTTTAATCGCCCAGTTATATATATTTTTAAATTGCTTCATTTTTGAGTTAATTACATTGAACCCCTGTTTAACGAACTTCTTCATAG
The DNA here is from genome assembly GCF_048544385.1 of Mastigoproctus giganteus. Taxonomy (NCBI): domain Eukaryota; kingdom Metazoa; phylum Arthropoda; class Arachnida; order Uropygi; family Thelyphonidae; genus Mastigoproctus; species Mastigoproctus giganteus. Next base: position 243,530,709 of record NC_143575.1, read on the forward strand.
CGAATTTTTTAAAATTTTCCTTGGTTTTTACGGAAACATTCAAAATAATTTTCGACGACGTATTACGAGAGACAACTTTGTACGCATTGTCCTCATCGCTATCCTTTAGGTAATTAGAAAGCGCGAATTAAGAGTGAAAGGGATTACCGTCCACAACGTTACTGGTGGCCGTAAAACCATGTAACCTCATTCCGAGAAGTCGTGCTAGTCAATATGCTTTCCACAGCCAATCAGAGGATTAAGAAGATTCCCGACATGGTTAATAGCCACTGGTCAACCTGTGTTGTGGTTTCCCCTTTATTCTGACAAGAAATCATATGTTTTTCGTAGAAATGAGTGATCTAGTCGTTTCAGTAACCTTCTCCTGTCTTTGTTTACATGGTCACAGTAGCTGAATATCCGAGTGATTCCGATATTTTGCAGTTTCATAACTAATGACAGTAATGACGTCGAGAGGTGGAGAAGGAATGAGGCAACTTTCAGGTAAACCTTCCAAAGATGAAATTTTGACACATTTGGAAACAGCTTCGAGGCTTTCACTGTGAAGAAAATGTTCCAAAATATAATGGCATACAGGCATAATTAAAAAAAAAAAAAAAAAAACCTGTATGCATTATATCTTCAAAAGACCAGCGCGAATTAAGGATCGTATAAGGGTCCAGTGTTCGGGCCACGATAGGCAGCTTGTAGAAGGCAATATGAGAAAACAAAAGGAAATAATTATTTTTTAATGCTAAAATCATGACAGAATACAATTATTTCACAAACACTTCATTAAGACTGCTGAGACTGCTGGGAGCCATTGTGGTACAAGTAAACACATGGGTTGTGTTAGGGTAGCTAAGAATAGAAACAGGTGCAGGTATACTTGCGTGTACACCAATGCTAGGAGTTTAGTAAATAAATTTGATGAATTTGAGGTATTGCTCAAAACATCGAAGGCAGATATTGTTGGTATATCAGAGACGTGGTGTCACACAGATATAAGGGATGCGGAACTGCAATTTGGGGAGTACAACGTCTACAGAAAGGGAGTAGAAGTGTGCTATAGGCCTAATGACTCTGATGAGTATAATAAGGAACTGTACAGGGAAATAGAGTGGGCCAGTAAATCAGAGTGTCTTATAATGGGAGATTTTAATTTCCCAGATATTGACTGGAATTTGGGGGCTGGATACTCACACACTAGCAGGGCTTTTGTGGATTTATTGGATGATTGTTTTCTACATCAGCATGTTCGGGAGGCAACTAGAGGGAGTAATACTCTTGATTTGATTATCAGCAGTGATTCTTCATGCATTAAGAATCTGCAGATAAATGAACCACTAGGTGGCAGTGATCACAGTGTGCTGAAGTGGGATTTACTCAAAGAGGTAACTACCATAAGGGGTAAAGGGAAGGGTTATTGCTTCCGTAAAGGCGATTACGATGGACTGAGACAGTATTTAAATTCTATACAGTGGGACCAACTGATTATGTTACCAACAGCAAATTCAAAATGGGAAGCATTCAAAGAACTTATCTTGGAAGCTACTAGGCTTTACATACCAACTAAGAAATATTGTTCAAGGTTTAGGCCAAAATGGATGTCAGATGAACTAATGAGGCATATGGTAGAGAAGAAAAATGCATGGGATACTTACAAATTAACACATGACACAGAAGCCTATGATAGATACAAGTTGATATGCAACCAAGTTACAAAGGAGGTTAGGCAGGCGAAGGCAGATTACGAGAAATCCTTGGCAAGGGATGCAAAGAAAAACAGCAAAGAGTTATTTACTTATGTAAACTCTAGAAGGAAAGGGATGAATCAGATTGGTCCACTTGATATTGATGGGTCAAGTGTTGATGATCCTGCTCAGGTGGCTAACAAACTAAATGAATATTTTGCATCGACATTCACACATGAGGAGTTATTCAGCGAGGGGAATGCCAGAGGTGTATTCAACTCTAGCAGTAAGTTACAGAATCTTGAAATAACTGGGAGTAAAGTGGAGGAGAAACTGTTGAAGATAAACACAAGAAAGGCACCCGGGGTGGATGGGATCTATCCAGTTATATTAAAGGAGGCAGCAAAGGAAGTAAGCAAACCCTTAGCCATAATTATGAGAGCTTCCTTGGACTCAGGGGAGGTACCCATAGACTGGAAATGTGCAAATGTGACCCCAATTCACAAAGGAGGATCAAAGGCTGACACAAGTAATTATAGACCTGTGAGCTTAACTTCTGTTCCAGGAAAATTAATGGAGGCACTGGTTAAAGAAGCACTGCAGGATCATTTAGACAAGACTTCAGTTATAGCTCAGACACAGCATGGTTTTGTAAAGGGGAAGTCTTGCCTGACTAACTTGATTGGATACTATGATGCAGTCACAAAAGAACTGGATGCAGGGAATAACTTTGATATTATATACTTGGATCTTAGAAAGGCTTTTGATACTGTTCCACATGGAAGACTGCTACACAAATTGGAGCAGTGTGACATTGGAGGCAAATTGCTGCTATGGATAAAGGGGTGGTTGAGGGGGAGAAGACAGAGAGTGGTAATCAATGGACACTGCTCATCGTGGACTGATGTTATTAGTGGAGTCCTTCAGGGCTCAGTGTTGGGTCCATTATTGTTTTCTGTATTTATAAATGATATTGATGATGGTATATCGGGATTAATGTCCAAGTTTGCAGACGATACAAAGGTTGGCAGGGTTGTCAAGGACACTACTGACACTATGCTGCTGCAACAGGATCTGGAAAGGTTGAGCAGATGGGCTGAGAGGTGGCAAATGAAGTTTAACATTGACAAATGTAAAGTACTACACATGGGAAACAGCAACCCCAGAGCAACGTATCAACTCTGTGGTACAACACTGACAGTGGTAGAGAATGAAAGGGACCTGGGGGTGGTTGTGCAATCAGATATGAAGTTCTCTGAGCAGTGCAGACGGGCTGCAAGAGTAGCTCATGGTGTATTGTCAATGATATACAGGAATTTTTCCAGCAGGGATAAGGAGGTGATTATTCCATTGTATAAGGCGATGGTCAGGCCACACCTAGAGTACTGTATACAGGTCTGGAGGCCTCATTTCAAGAAGGATGTAGAGCTGCTGGAACGAGTACAGAGAAGGGCAACAAGATTAGTGAATGGAACAAAGGGGTGCTCTTACGAAGAAAGGCTTAAGTTTTGCAAATTACAGTGTCTGGAGACTAGGCACCAGCGAGGTGATCTGATAGAGGTGTATAAAGCCTTGAATGGTTTAAGCATGCTCAATGCTGATGGGATTCTTCCTCTAGCTCAGAATAATCACCTGAGAGGGCATAAATTCAAATTGAGGAAAGACAGATGTAGGATAGACGTGCGGAAATTTGCCTTTAGCCAGCGGGTGGTTGGTTGGTGGAACAGACTTCCATCCCTTGTGGTGGAGGTTGATAGCCTAAATAAGTTTAAGGCTCAGCTGGACAGGTATTTTGAACGAACAGAGGGGTGAAGTGGAAGTGGTTTTTTTTTTTTTTTTTGGCTGATGCTGCATAAGCTTGCTTTCTTGCATCAAATGCCTCTACTAATGCTAATGCTAATGCTAATGCTAATGACAGCAATCACAATTTAATTATATCAAAAACACAAATTAAAATTTGCAAAAATCATACAAATTATAATCAAACATTTAAGTATTATAATAATCTTAATATACTTTCAGTAATCTTAATAATAATATTTAAAGACTAAACTCTATTATTTGGGTAACACTTGTTTCCTTGCAGTGGGCGTTGTGGAACGGATTGATTGTACGGTCGAATTTTGTGATTCGGTCAAAGTGTTTACTTTCTGGTTTATTTGTGTCGTCGAGGTGGTGGTAGGGTCTTAGCAGAGGTAGGTAGGAGGTTTTTCCCCCTATCCAGTTATGGTAAACGAGTTCCCCTATTTAAAATATTCATGATGGTATATCAAGCTTAATGTCCAAGTTTGCAGAAGATACAAAGGTTGGCAGGGTTGTTAAGGACGATACTGAAGTTATGCTGCTGCAACAGGATCTGGAAAGATTGAGCAGATGGAAAGGTTGGGAGGTGGCAAATGAAGTTTAACATTCACAAATGTAAAGTACTACATATGGGAAACAGCAACCTCAGAGCAACCTAGCAACTCTATGGTACTAAACTGACAGTGGTAGAGAATGAAAAGGACCTGGAGGTAATTGTGCAGGCAGATATGAAGTTCTCTGAGCAGTGCAGACGGGCTGCAAGAGTAGAAAATGGTGTCTTATCAATGATATACAGGAAGTTTTCTAGCAGAAATAGGGAGGTGATTATTCCCTTGTATAAGGCAATGATCAGGCCACACCTTGAGTACTGTATACAGGTCTGGAGGCCTCATTTCAAGAAGGATGTAGAGTTGCTGGAACGAGTACAGAGAAGGGCAACAAGATTAGTGAATGGAACAAAGGGGTGCTCTTACGAAGAAAGGCTTAAGTTTTGCAAATTACAGTGTCTGGAGACTAGGCACCGACGAGGTGATCTGATAGAGGTGTACAAAGTCTCGAATGGTTTGAGCATGCTCAATGTTGATGTGATACTGCCTCTTGATCAGAATAATCACCTGAGAGGGCATAAATTGAAATTGAGGAAAGACAGATGTAGGATAGACGTGAGAAAATTTGTCTTTAGCCAGCGGGTGGTTGGTTGCTGGAATAGATTTCCATCCCTTGTCGTGGAAGTTGATAGCTTAAATAAATTTAAGTCTCAGCTGGACATATATTTCGAACGAACAGAGGGGTGAAGTGGAAGGGTTTTTTTTTTTTTTTTGTCTGATGCTGCATACGCTTGCTTTCTTGCATAATATGCCTCTACGTAGAGGGGAACAGGTATCCTGTGTGTTATCAGACACTCAGCCTAAAACACTGATGGATCCAATATCTCTCTATTACAGAAGATTTCGAGAAGTCCGGTTGGCCTGCCTCAATAAAATCCACTCATGCACACCTTCTCGATGGTAAGCCCTGTTACGTCACTTAGGTGGCAACGAACGTGTAGAGTGGTTCGCTTCAAGACGCCTAGTCGGCGTGTAGAGGAAAAGACCAAACCCTCCAGCATATGACAACACGGAAAAAAAATGGCCTTCAGTCCCCTGCAGCTTTCACTCTCCCTCTTACGGCATCGAAAGGATCAGAGTGGTAGCAGAGGGTGCTAAGAATCTCTGGGTACGTCTTGGCTGCCATGCACGGAAACTGAACTTGGCCTGTTATAACGTAAGATCACTCATCGGTGATGACAGGATATTAGAGATGGAAAAGGAATTAGAAAATGTGATTTGGAATATCATCGCTTTGGTTGAAACGTGATTAAGAAATGAATCACTTATAAGTTTATCAAGTGGAAATCTGCTGTACACCAATGGAAACAGTGAAAGGAGTGAAGATGGATTTGGGATTTTGGTCCATAAACATTTTAAAAACAACATTTTGGTTCAAAAGTACATCACCAAGGGTGTCTAATACTCAAGATTTCTAAGAGGTACAAGCTAAAGATTATAATGATTCATGCACCAACATCGAGCCATGATGATGAAGAGGTTGAAGAAATGTATACCGAAATTGAGAGTCTTCTAGATGAGCAGAAAACCCACTACACTATTATTATGGGAGACTTCAATGCTAAGGTTGGAAAAAGACAAACAGCGCAGAAAGGGGAACTATAGGAAATTTTGGAATTGGTGAAAGAAATGAAAGAGGTGAAAGACTTGTGGAATTTGCAAAATCTCAAGGACTGTCAGTAATGAACACTTTTTTCAAGAAAAAGGGTGAACAGAAAGCGCACATGGAAGAGATCAATTGGATTAACTACTAATGAAATCGACTTCATCCTCACTAACAGAAGATATATTGTGAATGATGTTACCGTCCTGAATAAGGTAAATGTTGGAAGTGATCACAGAATGGTAAGATGTACACTTGATATAGATGTAGGAAAGGAAAGGAAAAAACTGACTCGAGTAAATAATACAAAGGTCTTTGTGATAACAGAAGAGGAGAAAAAGCAGTATGTACTGGAACTTAAGAACAAGTTTGAGCTACTGTAGACTGCTCAGGACCAAGATATCGACGAGGAATATTACAACTTTCTGAAAGTGATAAAGCCCAAGAAACCTATAGGGAAAAAGAAATTCAAAGAAGAAAAAATTAGTCAAGAAACACTTGTCATGATGAACCGAAGACAACAAACGAAGAGCAAGAAAAACACTGAAATTGAGAAAATTGAGTATACTGAGTTATGCAAAGGCATTAGAAAGAGACTCATAGAGGACATAAGAAGATTTAACACAAGAAAAGTAGAACAAGCATTAAGGGAAAACAAAGGATTTAAATAAGCAGCCATGAGCAGTAATATAGAAAGACAAATGATACTGAAACTGAAGAATAGCGATGGTGTACTTATAAACAGCAGAGTAGGCATAATTCAAATAGCAGAAGACTAGTAAAGAGAATTATACAAGGAGCAGGTGAATGATGCCAGCAGTGGAGAAGATGGATTGCAAAGTAGCAACACATACGACATACCCGATATTCTTCCTGATGAACAACATGCATTGAAGAATATGAAGAATCAGAAAGCCCCGGGGGAAGATGAAGTTACTGTATAGTTGTTAAAATTTGGAGGAAAAGACATAACACAAAAACTGGCAAGGCTCTTCACAAAGTGCATTAGAAAAGGTGTGACGCCTAAGCAGTGGAATAATGCAATCATAGTTTTGCTGCATAAGAAAGGAGATAAATCAGAAATTAGAAATTATAGACCAATTAGCTTGTTATCCCACATCTACAAGTTGTTCACCAGGGTCATTACTAATAGATTAGAAAGAATACGTGATGAGAATCAGCCAAAAGAGCAAGCTGGCTTTAGGACAGGATTCTCAACTGTGGATCACCTTCACTTAATATCACAGCTAATGGAGAAAGCAAATGAATGAAAAACACCATTATGCTTGGCATTTGTGGATTATGAAAAGGCATTTGACTCCATACAGCATAAGGCAATGTTTCGGACACTGCAAAGACAAGGCATAGATACCTCACACATTATGATTTTGAAGAAAATATATGAGAATCCTACCTCCTTTATTAGACTAAACAAAGACAGTAGGAAATTTAAAATTGAGAAAGGAGTTCGACAAGGAGACACAATATCTCCGATAATGGAAAAAAATGTTCCATTTTCTTGTTATTATTATAATTTGATTAATTAAGAAAAACTCCAGATCAGTGATTGACAAGTGCCATTCACAGCTTCCCCCCTCACTGTCCTACAACGTTGATATGCCTAGGGTGTTTTCCCCCCAATTGACGATGTTTTAGCATTAGCATTAGTAGAGGCATCATCATCATCATCAGTCATTTTCAATCCACTGCTGGTGAAGACCTCTCCAGCCACTTTCCAGTTCCTTTTGTTTTGAGCACTGGCCATCCAAATACTACCCACAAACTCATGAATTTCATCTATCCATCTGCGCCTTTGTCTTCCAAGTTTTCTTCTAGCTCTTCTTGGATACCATTCTGTTATTTTCTTAGTCCATCTGTCATCATGTCTTCGAGCTATGTGTCCTGCCCAAGACCATTTTAGTTCTTTAGTTTTGATAAGAATGTCCTTTACTTGAGTTTGCTGCCTAATCCATGTGTTTCTTCTTCTTATCTAACAGTCTGATTCCCAATATAATTCGTTCCATTCTTCGCTGTGTAGTTCTCAGCTTCTCTTCCATTCTTTTGGTGAGTGCCCAAGTTTCACTTCCATAAGTCATGGTTGGGAGTATACATTGGTTCATTATTGTACGTTTCAGACAAACTGGGATATTGCTCTTTAGTATGTGACTATATTTCCTGAATGCTATCCATCCAAAATTTATTCTTCTCTTGACTTCCAGCTATTTATCATTATTACAGCTAATAACTTGTCCCAGATAAGTATATGACTCCACCTTTTTCAATTACTGCTCCTTCAATCATTATTTCCCTTTCTGTGGCATACTTGTTCATCATTACTTTTGTTTTAGCCATATTCATCTTTAGTCCAAAATCCTTACTAGCTGTGCATAACTGATTAAGATTTTCCTCTAATTCTTTGGGATCGTGGCTTATGACCACAATGTCATCTGCAAATCGTAAATGGTTTAGGTACTCTCCGTTCACATTGACTCCTTTCTGTGACCAGTCTAATCTTCTGAAAGCTTCCTCAGAAGATTGGAGGGATTGTCCCTGTTTGAGCAAACACTTTGAATCAGAAAGTTAAATATTCTGGATTATTAAACCGACTTTTCCATCTGGAATTTCTTAACGATTTAGCACTAATGATCGACATCCTGCAGGAGCTCTCTTACCTTTCAGAACCTTTACAAAGTCGCAGAATCACTATAATAAAAGCAGATAAATTAATTAATTGAACTCTCAATGGTATGGCTAATTTAAAATATTCTGAAGGAAATTATGGAGCTAAAATTGAGAGCATGTTGAAGTTGAAAGAATTTGAAGGAATCGAAAGTAATAACACATTTAAAAAATTATCTCGTGACAGGTTATTAAGGATAAGTTATTAATGCAACGGTGTAATTTTAAATTAAATAAAGAAAATAATGATACTATTGACGAAGAGGAAATGGAAGAAATTTTAAACATATGTTACCTGGAATCGTGAAATATGAAAGAACTTTCATCTCCGTGGCAAGACGGTGAAAAACGAATAAGGAATTTAAGTTTTCTGATAAAATATAAATAAAAATTTAATGATTTTAGAGATTTTGTCGAAGACAGTTTATCTTAAAAATCGAGTGAAATTCCCTCTTCAATTAAGAAAGTCAGAAATATCTTTGAACCATTGCGATTAGTAGTGCTGAAGCTGAGCGAGATTCCAGCATAAATGAATAATATTGTGATAATTGAATACGTTGCCGATTATGATGACCATACATCTAAATGGAAAACCAATGCTTCAATTTGATATGGATCGTTACGTCAAATATTCGCTCAGCTGTTGAGAAAAGCAGAAGATGGACAACAAATATAAAGAAGTAAATTGCATATGGCAATTTTCAGAATAAATTTTTCTTGAATATTTGTATAATAATTTTTTTCATGTAATCTGTGGTTTTTGTGTACCTTTTCTAGAAGAGTGTTTTTTATGTTAATATTTGTTTTTATATTGTAGAATATTCTGAGATAATTTTTGTTATTTGTGATATGGGAAATATTTGGTGTTATTTTTTATTCGCAGTATTAAAATTTTATCATGAAAAAAAAATGTATCCATTATATTTCCCTAGTTGACTCTTGATTTTTTTGAGGAGTCCTTATGTGCTGTAATATAATAACCATGATTTTTCCCGATATTCCACTTAAAAAAAATTTTGATACGTGATTGTTTTCCACTTACCAGCTGTATTAAAAAAAAAAAAGAAAAATATATTTCTTTTCTTGATTAGTGTTGTCCGAAAAGAAGCTTATTTATTAAGACTATCTCTTTATACTTCTATAAAAAAAAAAAAGAAATCCCTCTCCTTGTGAAATTAAATTTCGGTGTAAGAAATACGACATACAATTTCAGTGAAGGAACAGCGTAAGCTAAAATTGATTACGTTGACTGCGTAATGGAATCAAAAGGAAAATTTTAGATTTAAAGTTTTACTTATCAAATGTAAAAAGTCAACACAATTTTCATGATAATGTGTCTGCCCCTGTCGGTCGGATATAGCAATTTCTTGCTTTTTTTTATACGATCTAGCTATTTCCCCAGTTGTTAAAAAAAAAAGAGAGACCAATAAAAAAGTGGTAGATGGTTTTATGTGAATCCTTCGCGGTTCTTTTAGGTATTTTGATTTGTATATTGATTACGAAATAAAAGAGCTTTTGTATTGTAAATACTGTATTTTATTGATCATTCGCAAATTTTCATAATTTCTGGAAGACAATGGATTTATGATAACCAAAGTAAGAGATGTATACTTGCGATTGCAAAGTATCTAAATGTCTAGAAAACAGCGTCGACTGAAATACCGATCTTGTAGTTGAAGCGACATACGCAGCTGTTCGGGGAAACTAACAATGGAATGTTACGAAAATGCGAGAAGAAAAAATAAATTGTTGACAAATATTTGTATTGATTGTTGCAATCATATGACAAATACTTGTAGTGTTGCAATCACACCCAGGTATTATCATAAAGGTGGGGGTAAGTGTAAGTGTAAGTAAGTGTAAGTGTGTGTTGTTGTCTTACGGCACCAGGGGTTTCCCCCATCTCCGCGTTGCTTTCATTGTGGTGAACCAGTTCACTGGGAAATGCCAGAGATTTAAAAGTGTGTGGGAATTGTTCATGTGTTGTGTTCTGTACCGTTGTTCATCTGGTCATTTAGCCGTTGGACCCCTATTGAGGCCCAACGTTGTCCCACTTACGCCCCGTGGAGGCAGACCAGGAACCCAGTAGCTGTAGATTCACTCTGGCAGGTCCTGCCGCTTAATTTCCTGGGATTTCGGCGGCTAGGACCTTAAAAAAAAAAAAAAATAAAATAAATAAATAAAATAAAAAAAAAAAAAATAAAAATAAATAAAAAAAAAAAAAAATAAATATATAAGTAAATAAAAAATCTGCGCTGGGGTAATGTCGCTTTGGTTTGCTAGGCCGAGTTTTGGGCGTAAGGTAATTTTATCATATTTAGTTTTTGACGTGTGGGGCTTTCGCTATGATGAAGGTAGAGAGGGGAGGGAGACCGAAGATTGGGGGGAAAAGACAGAAATATGGGGCCAATAGAGTAGATAGCCCCAGTTTTCAGTGGGGCATGCCCATGCCCCACCAGAGTAGAAGTTTGGGGGTGGAGGAGAAGGAACAAAAAATGTCCCCTCCCCCCAAGGAAGTGGGAATAATAGGTGAAGAGGGCGAGGGTGTCCTCTTCAGATCGCCATCAAGCTGTTTGCAACTGTGCTGCGTTTAGTCTGTTCTCTACTGTCTGTGCTGCATTCCCCCGTCCTTGCTTTTCTCTTCCGTGTGATCAGCACTCTTCTTTTCCAAGTACTGGTCCTCTGCAAGGTTTCAGTTTTTTTGTCACATTTGGCGCCGATTTTTGTCAATCTCTGTGTACGTTGCTGTAGATAGCTATTAGTGTTTTTCTCCTGGTGAATAAGTCTTGCGCATACTGGGAGAGTGCCCTATATTCATCCTCAGTGTCCAGGAAGTGGTGCTCCAGTCCTTTTGGGAAGTATCTTAACCTTGTTATTAGTAGCCCTCTGAGGTCTTCATAGTGTTGACAATCATAGACTATGTGGCTCCAGCTTTCACTTTCTCCACATATGCAGTTGGGGTCCTCAACGAGTCGGAAGCCAAACAGCTTCTCCTTGTAGGGTCCGTGTCCGGTTAATAGTGTTGTCATATGGTACCCTGGGAAGTACCACGGTGGCTGCTTTGGGTATATTTTCTGGAGGTCTGGTAGAAATCTTTTTGTTACTTCGCCTTTTGTAGTCTCTGTCCATCTTCTCTGCCAAAGATCTAGGAGGTGGGTCTGTAGCCTATTTTTTTCGTGTTTTAGGTTGCCCGCCGGGTCAGTCGTGTATCCTTGGTGGGTAGCGGCCACTCCCCTGGCCAGCAAAAACAGTAGCCCGGCCTGAACTGCCTCCAGGTCCAGAGGGAGCGCTCCAGCAAGTACCTGCAATGCTGGGGTACTTACCGTGCTGCAGGCGCGCGTTGTTGATAGCAGTATGGTCCTTTGGGTCATTTCTAGTGTTCTTTTGTTGACTACCAGTGTCGTTTTTGGATACCAAACCGCTGCTGCATAGGTGATTGCAGGCAGGAAGGTTGTTTTATAGTAAAGCATCAGTGCTTTTTTCTTGAGTCCCCAATCTTTCCTTGTGATTCTGGTTACCAGTCCAGAGTATCCTCTGATTTTTCTTCTGATGTATTTCAGATGCGGCTGGAACGTCATGTTTTTATCTAGGATAACGCCCAGATACTTCAGTTGGCTCACAAATTTGATTGTTACATTGTTGATTTTAATTTGCGGGGGTCGTCGTAGTTGCAGAGTCCCCTTTAGCAGGATCGATGAGGTCTTGTCTGACGATATTTTCAGCTGGTTCTTTGATGCCCATTGCTGCAGCCGCTGCAGTGCCTGATTTGCCAGCGTCTCCAATTGGGCCCTGGAGTCCGCCTCTACCGTCAATGTCAAGTCGTCCGCGAAGGCGTGTACTGCCACAGAACCCAGGTCCGTAGTCAGGAATTCATCGAGGACCATTGTCCACAGAAGCGGCCCAAGCACCGATCCCTGCGGACATCCTCTGTGCACCTCTCTTGTTATTTTTTGATAGTGTACATTGATTTCCACTCTTCTTTGTGTTAAATAGCTTTCGATTACTTTGTAGAGGTTAAGAGGCACCTCAGCCTCCCTCAACCTTGCCAGGACGCTTGGCCACCAAAGTGAATCAAACGAACCAGCAAAGTCAACAGAGATGAGCAGCAGATACTTTCGTCTACAATCCTGGAAAATCCTTAGCAAGTTTCCCAGTGCGTCCACGGTTGAGGATCCTGGTCTGAAGCCATACTGATTTCTGGCATGTAGGCCTGCCGCTTCATAGTGTTTTATAACTCTCACATGGAGTAATCTTTCAAACAATTTGCTTGCCACTGGGAGCAGTGCGATGGGTCGATATGAATCCGGAAATTCTGGATTTTTGGTAGGATTTTTCAGTATTAGTTTTAAATTTGCTGTTTTCCATGCAGTTGGGAAATGTCCTGTTTCCAAGCATCTATTGTATAGTGTTAGGAGTAGGTGCGGATTGTATTCCACGGTTTTCTTCAGTATTTCAGGCTCAATAAGATCGAGGCCCGGGCATTTTCTATTTCTGACCCTACTAGCGGCCACGCTGAGTTCATCCAGGGTGAAGGGAGGCTCAATCGCCTGGTTTCTGTAGTTATCGTTTCTGTAGCATGTCTGTTTCTGACCTGGCATAGTTAACATATTTGGTTTTTGATATATTCTGTCGAGTATGTTATTCATCGACTGCTCCCAGGTTGTGGTGAGATCTCCCTGCCGAGTCCTAGTGGTAGAAATCACCTCCCCCCTAGGCAGTCTATTGGTTGTTACTTTGTAGACAATGCCCCAGGGGTCATTGTTCCCTGCTGTGGAGACCAAGGACTCCCAAGAGCGTCTTTTACTTGTCTTTATGGCGTCAGTGTACCGGTTTCTTATTTGTCTATATATTTGCCTCAGGGCTTCAACCTCATTTGCTGGCCATGTTCTTCGGGCCCTCTGGAAGTCCTTCCTACTCTTGTTCATTTGTCGCCGGAGCATGGCAATGTCCCGGGTCCACCAGGGGACTGCGCCCAGTCGGGGTTGTTTCTTCCTGATAGTTTGGTTGCTGATATCTATCATCAATTTAGTAATTGCCTTCTGCAGTTCGTTCGGATTATTCTGTGGATCTAGGGACGGAGGTTTGTTGTTAACCGCTGTAGTTAGTAGCTCTTTGTATTGGGGCCAATCTGCCTTGGCAACTGCGTATCTGTGGGGTGTTTGTATATTTGTTGTTGTTCTTGGCAGCGTTCTTGTTACTTTGCAGGTGATGACTCGATGGTCCGAGGTGGTCCAAGCGTCTTCCACCCTCCAGTCGGTCACGTGGTTCGCCAGGTTCCTAGTTGCTAGAGTGATATCGATGGTGGCCTCCCAGAGGGTGTTGCAGAATGTTGGCAGATGGTGCGGTTTGTTCAGTACAACAAATTGTGATCCTATCAGATAGTTTTCGAGTTGCTGCCCATTTGTTGTTCCTCTTCTGTCGGCAGTAACGCTGTGCCATAGTGGAGAGCGACAGTTTACATCCGCTCCTATAATTATTTTTTCATTCGGCAGAGTGTTTTGGAGACGGCGCAGGTAGTTGATTGTGGTCTCAATTTCCTGTCCTGGCCTGCTGTAAAGGGCCACTACATATAGGGAGCCTAGTGCTGTAATGAGCTGGGCACAGGCAGCCCAGGTCGTGCACAGTTGAGTTACTTTTGTTGCAGTGATTTTGGTGTTCCTGACTAGGACCGCTGCCCATGGGGTGTCCTCCTCCGTGTGGACGGCCTTATATTGCAGTGGATACCCCACCACCCGCTTTGCGTGAACGTATGGCTCCTGCAATATGATTATGTCGGTGTCTTCCTCATCGGCCCTGACCCGGATTTGGTCTGCCACTGTTTTGGCTCGTTGCGCGTTAGTCTGGATTATCTTAATCATTGCTATATTATACTTTTTATTTCTTGTCCCCATAATCGATTCTATTTTGGTATATGCTTTTGGCTTTAAGGTAGACTGGGCACTTCGGGTCCTTGATTGAATGCGCGTGTTCTATTTTCATTGCCTTACAGTTTGCGCAGGTGGCTTCCTTGTCTTTGTGTGGACAGTCTTTAAAGGCGTGTCCCTTCTCTGTGCAGTGTCCACAAGTTGGAACTGTCTGGGTGCAGACATGCGTAGTGTGTCCGAACTTGCAGCATCTAAAGCATTTCGGAACCACCACTCGCTCCCGGAATCGGTAGCTGCCCCACTCAATATATACCCTTGTTCTGTCCTTTAAGACTTGCCATGCTTCCGGTATAAGCTCCACACTCCAGTTGTTGTTTATTCCTCCTCTCGCCTTTATATGAAACTTTGTGGTTATTACTTCGTGTGTTTCTTTGTCTGGTATTTCCTTTTGCAGATTCCTGAGGTAGAGCTCTTCGGCCAGCTGGGCTGCTGTGACTTCTGGATTGACGTCATAGATTAATATTGACGGTCCCTTCCTTTTGGGCGGCTGGGCCGTTAATCCGAGAGCGTCTATTTTGGGGTTTTCTATGATACTTTGTATTTCTTGTCTAGTTTCGGTTTCAATTACTAGTCCTACGTCTCTCATTTTCCGTATTCCTTTTATTCTTGTATTTTTAAGGTCCTCCCTCATATTACTAATTACTTTTGTTTTTAATTCCTCACTAGAGGGGATCTTGCCAGTCTCCTTTGGTCGGAGTATCACCAGGTTTGGTGTTGGCAACAGTGTTTTCCTCTTCTGGTGCGTCTCTGCGGTTGGTTGGGTTTCCGTTGCTATTGGGATCCTCAGCGCTTCCGAGTATGTCGGGACGCGCTGTGGCGTGGCGTTTGTTTTGCCCCGCATTCTTTATATGCTTGTAGCCGTGGTGTAGGAAGATTCGGTAGAGTGTCCAGCACCTTCTCAAGGATGGAGGTTCTTGTCTTAAGTTCCTCGTTAGTGGTTTTTAGTTTCTCGCTGTCGATAAGGAGGGCAGTGGTAATAGATTCAAGGGTGGCCCAGAGTTCTTGAACATAACTTGCCGCTTGTCTGTTGAATCGACTATTATCTTGATTAAGAAAGGTCACAAGATTCCTATGTAAAGCAGATATTATTTGATGGGTTGGAGAGTCTTCATCTATAGGTTTGTGAGTTGTAGGGTATGAAGAAGGTGTAGTTACTGTGACGGTTAGTTTTCTAGATTGGGGGAGGCCTTCTGCCTCAGTCTGATCCAATGCTCTGCGTGGTCTCTCTGGTTGTTTGGCAGAGGAGGTCTTAGGAGTCCCTGATGGGGTAGGAATATTGGTTGATAGTTTGGCTGCAGATAATGTTCCAGGACTCTCTGCTAGATTAGGGGAGGGCCCTAGAGCTGCCTGGGATGCAGGAGCACTTATAGCTGTTGGAGAGAGAGTGGTCTGTAATTTCCCAGTGTAAGGAGAGCTTGCCTGTGAAGGTTGCAGAGTAGGAGGGACAGGGGCTAGGCGAACTACTACTGGCGTTGAAGTGTTAAATTGAAACTTAGATGAGATCACAGGGTCAGATTCATCAAGAGGCACTTTGTTGAGAAATTCTAGTATGGTTTGAGGAGACCGGGGTGTTCTGGTTTTTGCTCTCCTCTTACTTTTCTGTTTCTTTTTCTTGGACTTGTTCACTTTGGGAGGCTGGAGGCCAACTTGGTCTGAATCGTCTGCTACAGCATTCTCGTCAGCCGACGATGAGGATGTTTCTCTTGAGCTCATGTCTAAGGGTTGTATGGTTTGGGTCAAAGACCAATAAAGCTATAATAAAGCAATTGTAAGGGGTTGCTCCTGAGTAATTTGATTTCTTCTGAAAGGTCTACCGGAGGTTTAACGGGGTTGAAATTTTTTACGCCTCAAGAGGACTGAAAAAGCCGCCGAACGAAAGCGTCAGGCCCGTGTGATGATCTGAAGCCGCACATCAACGCCTCGAAAATCCCCGAGTTATCCCCAGAACACAAGTGGGGGGAAGAAGTAGCCAGCGGTGAGCGTGGCCCTAGAGAGAGGAACCGACGGCGTAGCCAACTGCTTTTGTTCTATAGTCGGGAATTGGAAGTACTGTATTGATAAAATCAGCCAAGAAATAAATAAAACATTACCTGAGGAAGATGCAGGCGATTTGGCATTATTACCGGAAAAGGTGGGGGTTTGATGACCAGGCTGACTGGAGATATCATGCCGGTCACGAAAAATGCATCACGCGCTCTAATTATACTACTAGTGAGTGCTCTGCGCAGACTAGTAGTGTGAACATCGAAAGCGCCTCTGGCGGAAGCCTACAACGGATGACGTCATCAAAAGTAGGCAAAACTCCGAGCCCATTGTTAAAATATTCACAGCTCACCACTGGGTGTATCTAATAAAGTAAACTGACCATACAGTGAATTTTGTTAAATATGATGTTTAATTTTATGCAAATATTTTTACACTGCACATGTTATTCCACATATCGTTGTCTCTCTTTTGCAAACTCCTTTGATCCTATGTGGCTGTCCCAGAATAAAAATATAAAATTTACTCCTATTGATTATTTTTAAGCAAGTGATTTAGCACGAGATATTCAGCATTTACTGTGCTCTAATGGTTCCCTCAATAGATAGAAAAGGCCAGTTCGAGTCTGTCAATGACGTTCAAACTTTATAGGTGCTTTGTCTCTCCCTTGCTTAGTCGTTTTCACAGTAGAGTAGATAGAAGGTTGTTACCACTGGAAATTGGAGTTTGTGTCTTGCAATACATGCAAATAGACTAAAGAATGCTCGCAATTTATGATCATAATGCACATGAGAATATAAGTTATTTCTTGGGTGGCCTTAATACTACTTTTTTCTTTTTCTTTTTGTGCCGTAATGGTAAAAATGCGGGCTGTAATTAATAATTGATGCTACTGCGCATCGTTAAAAAGGAATTTTTACATTTACTGGAAAAACAGAGCTCTTAAAGAGAGGCAGAAAGGAGTAACCAACGCCAACTTATACAGGACCATTCTGGAAAAACAAGATGGTTCGTAACTTTAAAAATATGATATTTAAAGTTATATTTGTTTTACATAGTCTGTCTTTTAATTTGTGGAATGGCAATGCCACTGCACAATCATTGAATACTGCAAACTAGATTGCAGAATTATGTGCACAAGAATACAATGATACAGTTAGACGTTCAAATATACAAATTGCTAGTTGCAATACACCGCAACTAGCAACTGTTTCGCCATACACAGCAACCAGTTCACGGTGAATGTCACTTAGTGAAGACCTTTTTGCTTGAAAAAAAGCGAATAACTACACGAACACCTGTTTTGGACCACACTCGCACGGTAGCCGCCATTTTGCAACTTGAATCTGCTGTGAGACGAAAGTACCGCATCACTACACTTGCGGTCTTATTTGAACATTATTAACGGGTCTATCTGTCCACCGCGTTTCATCTCATTCCCTTTCACCATTATTAAGAAAAAAAATGTGTTACCTTACTTTTCGGAAACCCCTCGTAAGAAAGGCACCTGGAGTGGATGGGAACTATTCAGCTGTATCAGAGGTCGGCAATCTTTTTGATTGAAGAGCCATTTTTGATCTAATTAAAAAAAAAAAAAAAAGAATCCGAAGAGCCGCACATCAGCTCAAGCTGTGGGAGATTTTTAAAAAATTGAATACAGTGGGAAGATGTTTTTGTATTTCAAAAATATAATTTTTGAAATATTATTTATTAATACTAAAAAAAACGTAACAAACATCCAATTAGGTACGAATTAATTTGACTTTTTCTGCTGAACTTCTCGAGCGAGTCTTCAATATTAGGTGAGTATGCCGTAATTTTCATCTTTAAACGGTTTCTTGAATTATTTTTAATATAGTTTATGTTCGAATATATTTGCTCGCAGAATTACGTCGCTTGTCGTACACGTGGGCTAAATGTTAAAGAGCTACAGTTACATGTTGAAAGAGCCGCAGGTTGCCGACCCCTGAGTTATATTTAAGGAGGCAGCAAAGGAAGTAAGCAAACCCTTAGCTTCCTTATGAAATTGAAAGCTTCCTTGGACTCAGGGGAGGTCCCCATGGACTGGAGATGTGCAAATGTATTCCCAATTCCCAAAGGGGGGGTTCAACGTGTGATGCATATAATTATAGACCTGTTAGTTTAACTTCTGTTTCGGGAAAAATAATGGACCCACTGGGTAAAGAAGTGATGCAGTATCACCTAGACAAGCCTGCAATAATCAGACACAGTATGGGTTTGTTAAGGGGAAATCTTGTCTGACCAATTTAATTGGATACTCTGATGTGATCACAAAGGAACTAGATGCAAAAAATATTTTTGATAGCTCAAGTTGCTGCAATGGATAAAGGGATGGTTGAGTGGGAGACGGCCGAGACTGTATAATAAATGGACACTGCTCTACACGGACTAATGTTATTAGTGGAGTCTTCCAGGGTTTGGTGCTGGGCCCATTGTTATTTTGTATATTTATCAATGATATCGATGAAGGTATATCAGGCTTAATGTCTGAATTTGCAGATGATACAAAGGTCAGCAGTGTTGTTAATGACGGTAAGCTACTGCAACAGGATCTAGAAAAGTTAGGCTGATGGACCGAGAAGTGGAAAAATAAAGTTTAACTTTGACAAATGCAAATTACTGCATACGGGTAGCAGTAACCCAAGAGAAACCTACCAACTGTATGCTACTACACTCAGGAAGGTGAATAAAAAAGACCTGGAGTAATTTTACAGTCAGATACGAAGTTCGCTGAGCAGTGCAGACGGGCTTCCAGAGCAGGTCATGGAGTTTTGTCAATGATAGATAGGAATTTTGCTAGCAGAGACAAGGAGATGATTATCCCCTTGTATAAAGCAATGGTCATTCCCCACCTTGAACACTGCATGCAGCTCTGGAGGCTTCATTTTAGGGAGGATGTATAATTGCTAGAACGAGTACAAAGAAGGGCAACAAGATTGGTGAGAGGAAAAAAAAACGGGCGCTCTTACCAAGAGAAGTTTACGTTCTGCAAGTTGCAGCATCTGGAGACTAGGCCCCTCTGATGTGATTGAGGTGTATAAGGCCTTGAATGATTTGAGTAGGCTCAATGCTGATGGGATACTTTCGCTTGCTTAGATTAGCTGATTGGCTCATGGCTGATGCTATATATAATGCTCAAATAATGGTAATGCTAAATTTATATCTATATTCTTCACAGAGAAAGTAAAAAGAATTTTTGTAATTTCATTTTCTGGCAATTTACTAGCATTACTAATTGCGTAATTTGAGTTTGCAAGTAAATTGTGTGAAAGAATATTTTTTAAAGTTAAAGTTTAATTTACTATTAATAAAAATTAAATTAAAAATTCTTATTGGGCATTTACAGTGAATCTAAAAACTTCTATATCAATGTGGAGCTGTGTTTGGATTGTAAAAATAAATCTGATTAATTTTTTTTATTTCGTCAGTAGGTGATTATTATTTTTTTTAATTATTTTTTATATAGTATTTGGTGCGTATACGGCAACGTGTTATTTCTGAAGGTGTCTCAAATTGTGAGTGTCATGGCTGACACTGCGAAATTTGTGTATTGTGGGTTATTTTTATTATTTTTAGCCCTAACAGCGAAAGAATTCTTTCAGAATCAGAACAGTGAGGAGGTACATACAAAAGAGATTCCGAAAACGAAATTTAAGCATACATTTGCTGGTCCTACACTTAAATTTTTGTACTGGTAAGATAAAAATTTGAAGCTTTTAATAACTTTTCATCAATAGTTATCATGGTATGATTGTAAGAAATTTCCCTGCCCCTAATTCCCTTAAAAAGAATTAGAAAACAGTTAAAAATTAAAACATCTCGATTTTCTTCATATATTTTCGATTTGTAGTAATTGTTTTCCAATAATCCTATACCCTTTTACCTTAGTTAACTTTTATTTATTAAACCAATCGAATATTTTTTAATCGATTACCAATAAGGAAAAGCTATTTGTTCCTTTCTTGTCGTAACACACTGATATATAAAAATAACAGTCAATTCAATGTCTTAATCGCCGGTTAAAAGATAGAATTGACTTAAAACATAGTATTGCGTCACTTTCCGGCCTTATCAGAAAAATATTTAATTCTGGCACATTGGTTGGGGATTAGCAGTTAATTTTTTTCTTTTTTTTAATCTTCAGAATAGGCTTTGGCGTTGCATTAGCTGCTTTTTTTTATGGTGCGTTTATATCCATTTTGTGAAAATTGACTGGGTCTGTGAGGGATTGCGATATAGTTTACGTTACTCCATTATGTCGTGCCCAGCACTAGTTAGTCTTGTGCAACAGCGTTTCATCACAATGGCATGCTTTTTACTATCCAATAGCTTTCTAAGTTAACGATTTTCCCCTAATTGGGTATTATCACGGAAAATAAGATAAGGCTGAAATTCCGAAGGGGTTCGTGGCCCTAAATGAACTTTATGGCCAAGAACAGTAAATTAGCCAATCCAGTGAATTGTCATGTGACTATCAAGAAGTTTGGAGTCGGGGTGAAGAGGATATGAATGATTTCATATTACTATTTCATGCTTATACCATTTGCTACACACAGGCAGAATTGATAGAAATTTATTATTAGTTTTCATTGAAATAAGTTAATCTCAAAATTAACTTATTTCATTGTTTCTTTTCTTTTTATAAAAGGCTTTATTTATTATTATTAGTAGTAGTATTAGTCATATGGTGCAAGGAAGCCTGAGGCTTATACTGCACCAGCCAAAAAAAAAAAAAAAAAAAAAAATTTGAGCTACAACCTGAGAGAGTCAAAAGTAGAAGGGAATCACCAAGAAAGAGAATATGATATCCTGCTCAGGACCCTGGGTGTGCCAAGCCCATACTCACCAGATGTGATCCCCTTATGCTCAGTAAAGCAGATGTTTCTTACAATTAATGCCTTTACAAACTTAAATATGCCACAGCTTAATTGCTTCCTGTTTCTGTTTTAATTTTAGTGGCCAAGAAACACATTTGTCAGATTTTTCAATTATTATTAAAATAAAATTAATAAATGTTGCACACTACTTGTAACTGGTCAAGCATTAGTACACTCCAAGCACAATTCAAAAAACTGAATTTTTGTAAATATTATTAAAAATTTGGGGCTCATCAGGCTGCTGATATCATTTGTGTTATAAAACAAAGTAACACCACCACTGGATTAAGAACACACTATGAATAAAAGTTTCAATCATTTTTTCAATCATTTGAAGATATATATACCAATGAAACCATGAGTGAAACTATTTACTTATTCTGTAGTGAGTAACATAGATATTCATACAACTCACAACATTTAAGTCCCAAACAAGAAATGTGGGATTTTTTTTTTTTTATGTTTAACCACTTAACTAATGAAAACAAAGTAATGGAAATATATTATATGTGCCCTCATGGTTATTTGTACATCACAAAAACAATATAGAAAATAAATTTGAAACTAGTATTTGGTTGCATAACGTATAAGTCTGTTTCATGTTGATTTTACAAAACTTTCACACAGTTCAGCTTCTGTTTTATCAAATATCCTCTTTTCCTAGGATATTAGATGCCAACTCAGATTGTTCTGGGCCTTTATGAGAGTTTGAAGAACAGGGTTGATGCCCTTGAAGGATTTCATTTGGAGGGCCCATCAATCTCTCAGTTATTCACATCAATGCCAGAGCTTACACTTGATCATCAGGCAATGCAGTAGAAACCCCCAAGGTACAATGCACTGGTTCCACAGGAACTAGTTGTCAGTGAATTTTGTCAGGTAAGCAGGAAATATATTAGGAAAAAAATATAGGTGGAATAGGATTAGGGCATGCCTGCCAGGAAAAAAAGTTGATGTATAGCAGATATCATCTTTTGGAAGTTGATAGCCTAAATAAATTTAAGGCTGAGCTGGACAGGCATATGGAATGAATGGAGTGGTGAAACGGGGGATGTTTTTTTTTTTCTTTTGGCTGATGCTGCATAAGCTTGCTTAATGCTAATTGTCTGACCAGTTTGATGTAGTCACAAAGGAACCTGATCTAAAAAATAATTTTGATGTCAAACTTGGATTTCGGGAAAGCTTTTGATATTGTTGTGCATAAAAGACTGCTGTGCAAATTGGAGCAGTGTGGCATTAAGAGTAAGTTGTTGCTGTTCATAAAGGGATGGTTGAGGGGGAGAAGACAGAGTTGTAATCCAGTTAACTTTGGTGATGGGTGCAATATTGGTATATTAAACAGTTATACAGGGAAATAGTGGGCCAGCAATCAGAATGTCTCATAATGGGGTCTTTTAACTTTACAGACATTGACTGTAACTTGGGGGTTGGTCACTCACACACAGACAAGACTTTTCTGGATTTATTGGATGACTGTTTTCTAACTTTGTTAGTTTAACTTCTGTTCTAGGGAAAATAATGGAGTCACTAGTGAAAGAAGTAATGCAGGATCATCTAGACAAGGCTGCAATTATACTTTAGAAAGCTTGGGTTTGTTAAGGGGAAATCTTGTCTGACCAGTTTGATTGGATACTATGATCACAAAGGAATGGGATGCAAAAAGTAATTTTGATGTTATATACTTGGATTTTGGGAAAGCTTTTGATACTGTTGCACATAAAAGACTCTGTGCAAAATTTTTTTTTTTTATGAAAACACCAAACACGAAAGGTATCAAAACCTTAATACTTAGTACCGTGCATGGATTGGAGGAGAAGTATGGGGGGGGATGCCGGAAACTTTGCTCTAGAGACTAAACATGGCTTTCACCATTTCAAGCCTCCAATAAGCAAAGTGGTGGTATTTCACCGGTTGATGAAAGTCATCTACCACCTACAGAATTGTAGCAGTGTAGCATTGAGAGTAAGTTGTTGCTCTGAATAAAGGGATGGTTGAGTGGGAGAAGAGAGTGGTAATCAATCGACACTGCTCTTCACAGACATGTTATTAGTGGAGTCCCCCAAGGGTTCGGTGCTGGGCCCATTGTTGTTTTCTGTATTTATCAATGATATTGAAGAAGGTATATCAGGCTTAATGTCGAAGTTTGCAAATGATACAAAGGTTGGCATTTTGGTTAACGACAGGAATGACTTTTTACTGCTGCAACATGATCTACAAATGTTAGGCAGATAGGCTGACAAATGGCAATTGAAGTTTAACACTGACAAATGCAAAGTTCTGTTTATTGGTAGCAGTAACCCCAGAGTAACTAAAATCGACACCCAGAATGAATCGAAGATGACAAATGAAGAGCAAGATAAACCCTGACAAGGACAAAATTGAGTATACCAAGTTATGCAAAGCCATTAGGAAGAGACTCAAAGAGAACATAAGAAGATTTAACACAAGAAAAGTAGAACAAGCTTTAAGGGAAAACAAAGGACTTAAAATCTGTAGTCATGGGCAGTAATACAGCAAGCCAAATGATGATAAATCTGAAGAATAGTGATTGTGTACTTATAAATAGCAGAAAAGACATAATTCAAATAGCAGAAGATAATATGAAGCATTATACAGGGTGTCTCAAAAATGCACGGCATAACTTCAAGAATGAATTCTGCATATGTAGACAATAAAAATATTTTATATCAACATAGTTCCGGAAATGCTTGGTTTCCGAGTTTTGAAGGTCTGTCTGTGACACTTAACTGTTCATCACCTTATAGTAATTGTTCAAAATGTCCACCTTTTGCCTGAATACAGGCCTCGCATCGACGTCTCATGGACATGCAAAGATGATGCCAAATTCCTGGCATGTTTTGTATTGTCTCACAACCTGCCAAAATTTTATTGTAGAGAGTTTCTACATCAGCTACTGGAGTCAAATACACCAATGACTTTAAATGGCTCCACAAGAAGAAATCTAGTGGGTTTAAATCAGTGAGCGTGAAGGCCAGGCAGTTGGTCCACCTCTATCTATCCGCCGACCAGGAAACCTTCAATTCAGGTAATTGCGGGCTAGGTGGCTGAAATGTGTGGGAGCGCCATCGTGCATGAAGTGTACTTGTTGACAAATGATCAGTGGCCTGTCATCCAAGAAATCAGGCATGTTGTTTTCCAGAAAGTTTCTGTATGCCTGCCCTGTGAGTTTGTTTGGAAGTACATGGGCCCCAAATAACTTATCATCAAAAACACCTGCCCAGATGTTGAGGCTGAACCGTTGTTGGTGATGTGGTGGAAGAATTGCATGTGGATTTCCCTCAGCCCATACATGCTGATTGTGAAAGTTTTGGATTCCATCTCGTGTGAACTGTGCTTCATCTGTGAATATCACTAAGGCAGGAAAGTGGGATGTTGTACCACACTGCTGCAAGAACCATGGCAGAACGTTACTCGCGCAGGGTAATCTGCTGGTGACAAGGACTGTACCCGTTGCAGATGATAAGGATACAGTTGTTCTCGCAACACTCTCCAAATAGTGGAACGTTGAATAGCCAGTTGCATTGCTATTCTGTGTGCTGATTCCAGGAGTGGCATCCAAAATCTCCTCCTCTACTTCAGGAGTCGTAGATCTTGGTCATCCTCTGTCAGCAGCAAGAGGTGTAAAGTTCCCACGTTCACAAAGGCGGCGATGGATACCTTCAAACATTTTCCTGTCTGCACGTCTTCATTCTGGGAACCTTTTGTGGTACAAATGACGAGCCTCCAGAGCATTGCCGTCCGCCAAACTGTACATAAAGTGCATATCCGCTTGTTCCTGATTTGAGTACATGGTCGGAATGGAAAACCACCAGATTCTGTCAGTACCTTGCGATGAAGGAAATCACCTGTGGGAGATAAGACATTCCGGTTAATAACTCGGGAACCAAGCATTTCCAGAACTATGTTGATATGAAATATTTTTATTGTCTACGTATGAGGAACTCATTCCAGAAGTTATGCCATGTATTTTTGAGACACCCTGTATAAGGAGCAAGGGAATGATGCCACCACGGGGGAAGATGGATCACAAATGTGCAGTGCATACGACATACCCAATATCTTTCCTGATGAGGTAGAATATGCATTGAAGAAAATGAAGAATCAAAAAGCCCTGGGTGAAGATGAAGTTACTGTAGCATTGTTAAAATTAGGAGGGAGAGAGAGACAACACAAACTGGCAAGGCTTCACAAAATACATTAGGAAAGGCATGACACCTAAGGAGTGGAATAATGCAATCATAATTTTGCTGCATAAGAAAGGAGATAAATCAGAAATTGGATATTATAGACCAATTAGCTTGTTGTTCCACATCTAAAAGTTGTTCACAAGGGTCACTACTAACAGATTAGAAAGAATACTTGATCAGAATCAACCAAAAGAGCAAGTTGGCTTTAGGACAGAATTCTCAACTATGGATCACCTTCACGTAATATCACAGCTAATGGAGAAAGAAAATGAATATAAAACTCCATTATGCCTGGCATTTGAGGATTTTGAAAAGGCAATGTTTTGGGCACTGGAAAGACAAGGCATAGACATCCCTTAGGATTTTGAAGAAAATATATGAGAATGGTAGCTCCTATATTAGACTAGACTAGACAAAGACAGTAGAAAATTTAAATTGAGAAAGGAGTTGTTTACCACTGCTCTTGAAGAAGCTTTCAAAAGATTGGACTGGTTGTAGGAAGGAGTCAGTGTGAATGGAGAGTACCTAAGCCTTTTACGATTTGCAGATGATATTGTGATCATAAGCCATGATTCTGAAGAATTAGAGGAAAATCTTAATCAATTATACAGAGTTAGTAAGGATTTCAGACTAAAGATGAATATGGCTAAAACAAAAGTAATGATGAACAGGTATGCCACAGAAAGGGATATAATCATTGAAGGAATAGAAATTGAAAAGGTGGTTTCATATACTTGTTTTGGACAGGGACTGGCCGCTAGGTGGCGGTGAACAGTGAGTTATTGAATTCAGTGCTCCGTTAAAATATTCAAATATCAAAGTAAACCTAAAAGGATTATACACGAATTACATATTGACAGAGAGCTTATGATGACCGGAATCTGGATATAGAGTCGGCTAAAGGAATCCTGGACAGGTAATATGTTAATATTTAATTTTTAGGCATGTGTGCTTCGGTGTTTTGTTGAAATGAACAGTCAGTCTATTGTTGACTCAGCAGCGGAATGCAGCAATAGTCGCTTGTAAGACAGTACGGTGCTTACAAGGTCAAGGACTACGTCACGTGGCGACAAAGTTAGGGATTAAACCCTCCCCACCCCCACTGAACTTTGCTTCTATTATTCTCACAGGCAATAAGTTGCTTTGCTGTGAGATATTTTAGGAATCTGTGGCCTTTTGTGTGCCTTAAGGGACAGACTTTAGCTGGAAGACATCTGAAGCGGATATAATTAAACTGCATTTAGTTCGTGTGTTTTCTTTAACCCACTTAAACCTATACATGGATGACAAACAACTTCCTAATACTGAGGAGTTTCTTCCGCCAGTATCTACGGCTGAAAGTTCTGGGTTATTAAATCCACAAGTTGCCCTCGAGGGATCGGATGATTCTGAGTCTTCGCAAGATGAAACTTTTCGTCGGAAATCTCTTTCCACTGAGCAGATGGAATTGGATGGCTCATTGCAGGACTCTGCAACGCAAAAAACACTGGCTAAAAATATACAGTCAGAGTTGGATAGTGATATCGCAAAGGGGGAGCCAACGAATTACAAGTTGGATACAGGCTCCGAAGATGAATTGAACTTACAAACAAA
Source organism: Mastigoproctus giganteus (assembly GCF_048544385.1). Lineage (NCBI taxonomy): Eukaryota > Metazoa > Arthropoda > Arachnida > Uropygi > Thelyphonidae > Mastigoproctus > Mastigoproctus giganteus. The sequence goes on from NC_143575.1 coordinate 243,557,681, forward strand.
GCGAAATGAAATGGACGCACCTGGCATTCTGGGTACCATATCGAAACTGCATAATGATTTTTCTGGGTTTCTCTCCCAAGAGGGAAACAAGATTACTAAAACAGCTGGTAACATCCTAAGAGAAAAGTGGCATAATTTGGAAACCGTGACAATGTCACTTCTCATTGAAAACGAAAAACTAAAGGCGCTTAATCAGGAGGTACAAAACAGAACAGATCTCCTTGATAGAATTATAAATACCTGCCCGGCATTCGTGATGAATTCAGATACGGCCAGACAAGAGAAATCAAAGGATCTGATGGGATCCGAGGTTATTGATTCTCAGCTGATAAGGGAGCCACACTTGTCATGTCCAGAACCTAATCATTCTGAGTTACTACCTGCTTCTCCTGTTCCTAGATCATATGCAGACACTGTTCGAATATCGGTACAAAAGACTGGACAACCGAAAGTTAAAACTGATAATGTTATTATTCTTCGAGCTTCAGACACCAGTGGGTGCAAAACAAGTGGCGATGTTAAAAATCTCGTTACTAAGACCCTCAAGTCTGATCTTAAAACTGTTAAAATTAAGTCCCTACGCATGATACGAAATAAAGGAGTTATTGTAGAAACTGCTACCAAGACAGACTTAGAAAATTTATCTGCTTCTGAGTCTTTTACTTCGGCTGGCGTCTCTCTCGGTCGCCCTCGCATGGGAAACCCGTCTTTGCTTCTTTACGACATTCCAAAAGATTTAACGAAAGAAGATATAATCGAAAATCTTCATGTGAAAAACTTGGCTGACTTTGGATTTTCCTTAGAGGAATGTAAACAGGAAATTGCTCTCAGATTTACTACACGTGCAAGATTGTCGTCACTTGTGAATTGGGTAATAAGCTTCCCGCCAAGAATGTACAAACACCTTCTGTCCCAAGAAAGGATTTTCTTATCTTGGAGTTCTCACAAATTCCGTCGGTTTACAATTGTAACCAAGTGTTACCTCTGCTTAGGATATGGGCACACTACACAGTTTTGTTCCCACGAATCCCCTTCGTGCGGTCACTGTGCCCGCAGTGGTCATGTTTTCTCTGAGTGCCCTCATAAGGAAGAGGCGGCTTGCTGCGTAAACTGCAAGCGACGTAAACGGGAGTACAGCCATTCTGTAAAGGACAGTGAATGTCCTGAATATAAAAGAGCATTAGAAACCGCAAGAATAAGGACCGCTTATGAGTAATTTGACTCATTACTCTGTACATAATGTAAACAACACTACCTCTCTAAACGGTTCTACGCCAGTTTCATCTGTGAGGGAGAAAGACCGTCTGAGGATTATGCAGATAAATGGGCAGCGATCTCGGGCAGTAGCTGACGAGATTAGGCTTTCTGCCGAGACAAATTGTATTGACATTGTCGCTATACAAGAGCCTTATTTTGCACGCGTCCAGTCTGGACCACAGTCTAAAATCCTGGGTTACTCGTTAAAAATGAGAATAATACAACCCGTTGACCAGAATCCCAAATCTTGTATATTAATTCTTAATGACTCTTTAGACATCACGGTTCTTCATGGTTTTTGCACTCAGTTCTCTACCTGCGTTCTTGTCACACACTCCGTAATGAATTTTTACTTAATTTCTCTCTACTGCCCTCCATCGGAGGACTTTAATCACTCTCTTGCTTACCTAGAGACTGTCATAAATACTTTGGGACCGAACAGCAATATATTGATCTCATCGGACGTCAACGCAAAATCAAACTTTTGGCACAGCTCTTCTACAGATGCACGTGGCCTTCTCTTGGAGGAGTTCATAATTAATCATTGTGTTTCAATTCACAACAAGCCAAATCACCCTCATACTTTCTCAAGTTATGCAGGAGAATCTAATATAGATATAACGATGACAAACTCTCACTTCGATTTGCGGCTTACTGACTGGACCGTGTATACGGACTGGTGCACCAGTGACCATAGAGTCATCTACTATATGCTTACCCCTGATTCTACCGTTCCATCTTCACACACTTTCTCACAGTCAGAATTAATAAGATTTTCCATCAGAAACATTGACTGGAATACTTTTGACTCTTCCATTCTTCTGGACCTTGACGAACAGAAACTTGCTTCTTTTGAAACCTCACCTATTTCTCATCAAGTGAACTATATTCAAAACGCTATAATAAAAGCGTCATATAAGTCTTCTAGGAAAAAGAGGGTTAACCAGAAGACGTGCTCATGGTGGACGCAGGAGTTATCGCAGTTAAGAAGGGAAGTTCATCGAGCCCGTAGGTACTACCAAAGGCATAGAGACTGGCCCCAAGCCGACGTTAATCGTTTTTACCAGCAGTATTCTTCTTTGAGGAATTCTTCATTGCCTCTCGAAAGTGTGAAACGTGGATGAATTTCGTTCACACCTCTGGAAATGCTAACCCTTGGGGTCTTCTATACAAGATTGTAAGAGGAAAAACCTCTAGTTCTAACATATTTGGCTCAATTGTGGTAGACTCCGTGGAAACACTGAACTGGCATGATTCTACAAATGCAATCTTAGATGCTCTTTTTCCGTTGGATGATCCTACCTCAGACTTACCTATTCACTCTAAAATCCGATCAGACAATGAATTTTATGTGTCCTCAACAACCACCGAACCTTTTACGTTGGATGAACTGCAGGCTGTCTCCCATAAAGTTAATGTTCAGAAGTGCCCAGGACTAGATCTTATAGAAAACATTTTTATCATCAGAGTCTTGAAATTAAAACCTTACGTTCTTCTAAACTTATTCAACAGATGCCTTCAGGAAGAAACTTTTCCGGAAATTTGGAAGGTCGCTCTAGTTAAGTTGATCAGAAAGCTGTATAAGCCTCCTGGAACGGCTAGATCGTACAGGCCGATCGCTCTGCTGGCTAACTTGGGTAAATTGCTAGAGCGACTAATGGCCATTAGATTGAATACCCTACTGGTAGAACAGGATCTGCTTTCAAGAAGTCAATATGGGTTCTGTCCCGGACGTTCCTGCGAGGATGCTCTTGTGGACTTTGTCTCTTCAGTTCAAAACTCGGTACATAAATATACCCTGGCTGTTTTCATCGACTTCGAGGGTGCCTTCGACTCCCTTTGGTGGGAGAGCGTCCTGGAGCGTCTGCGATCGGCTAGGTGCTCCAACCACCTTTACCTTTTAATCCGCAATTACTTTGCTAATAGAACCATAATAGTCAAGGCTAAACATATCCAAGTATCAAGATCAGTATCTAGAGGGTGCCCACAAGGCTCTATATTGGGTCCTTTTACCTGGAACATGGTGCTGCAGCAGTGGCTCTCCCGATCTTTCGGTAACGTCAAAATAATAGCGTATGCAGACGATCTCACCATCTTGGTAAATGGTAACTCTAGGGCCGATCTGGAAAATACCGCAAATTTTGTTCTCCGGGATCTCTACGATTGGACTGTGGCCAATAAGCTTAAAATCAGCTTGTCAAAAACAAAGATGATGATTCTTGGATCAAAGTTGGATATCACTCGTCCTCCGTTGGTCAAGATCAACAACATTCGTCTCCCCATAGTTAAAGAGTACAAGGTTCTAGGAGTGGTAATTGATTCCAGTCTCAATTTTATTCCTCATTTGACAAACTTATCATCTAAAATACGTAGATTTACTGGTGCAATTGTTAGGGTGTCCCGTGTTGAATGGGGGCTCTCCAGAAAAACTTTAAGGATTTATTACAATGCAGTTTTCCTCCCTCTAATCACGTATGCTGCCGGTGCATGGTTTCACAGGGTACGGCTCAAACACTTCATTACAAAACTCGCCTCATTGCAGAGAACCATTTTGCGGTGTTTAGTTAAGGCATGCAGGACAGTCTCGACGCAAGCTCTGCAAGTACTAGCCGGAACATTACCTTTAGACTTGCAAGTTACTTATAGAGGCTTTTTATACAGACTGAAAAGGCAGATTGAGGCCGAATTTCTTGGAATAACCATCAACCTTCAAGAAGATGCTAAAAGAGAAAGGAGGAGACTGTGGAACGAGTTAGTAAACATTTGGCAGTCTCGATGGGATACAGCTCCCGTTGGTGCAACAACAAGAAAATTTATACCACAAGTTTCATTTCTCCTTGATAAACGTGTTCGATTGTGGTTCTGTATGGACATATTCACGTCGTACCTGTTGACAGGACATGGATCGATGAACCAGAGTCTTCTTAGGTTCAATTTATCACAAACAGACCTCTGTTCATGTGGATCACCAGAGAGTTGGGATCACATCTTGTTTCATTGCTCCCTGTATGACGATCTCAGACTTCCTCTTCAAGCACTTACTAATTTTCAATCAGGACAGGAGTCGTCTCTGCTTCAAAGCTCGGAGTCATTTCAGATTCTTCAGGCTTTCGCTCAAGGCGTATTTCTTCGAAGGCGTTCAGTGTCGACAGATCTCAACAGGATGCAGCACAATGGTCCTGCTGATGCATAGCTGGTTAGATCTCCTTTAATAATACATAAACTCAAATCCTCAAGAAATGAAATTTTCCTCGGCCTGCAGACAATTAAGTGCTTTCTTCCTTTTTTTTTTTTTTTTTTAATTTTATTTATTTTATTATTTAGTTACATAAATGTTTTATTTTAATAATTTTGGCTCCAAATCCAGCACCACAGGTGATCTTTTTTTTTTTTTTTTTTTTCCCCCTCTGGAATGGGCCCCCAGAGGATCCTGGCCTACCTTCTGACAACATTAGGTGGGTCAGAGTCTCTCTTGAGACAGTACGTGCTTTATATGGACTGGCCCACCTTCCCGTGGTGTGGACGAGTACCCAGAATCATCTGTCCAGGTGACTGATGCTTCTGGAACAGTAGCACTACAAATGGGCCAGATATGTGTGTGACGTCGGTTTGTGTGTATTATGTGTGTGTTTTGTTGTTCTGTTCTGGCCGCTTGGCTACCCAGAAGCATCAGTCACCTGGACAGATGATTCTGGGTAGCCAAGCGGCCAGAACAGAACAACAAAACACACACATAATACACACAAACCGACGTCACACACATATCTGGCCCATTTGTAGTGCTACTGTTCTTCACAGAGATACGAGGCGGAGTTGAACGAACGTTCTAGGAGCCGCCTTTTACATATACACATGTCCACACATGTCCACTTGTTTTGGACAAGTCAGCTGTAATAATGATAAATGGCTGTTAGTCTAGAAAAGTCATTTTTGTGCCATAAAAAAAAAAAAACTAAAACGAAAGTCAAGAAAATAATAAATTTCGGATGGATAACATTCAGGAAATACAGGCATACCTCGAATAACGAATAGGATGCGTTCCACGAAATTACTTCGTTAAGCGAAACTTCGTTTTCAGAGGTAAAAATACTATGGCCAGAATAGGGATACGTTCCTACGTAAAGAAAATGAAAAGCTTTTTTTTTTCGAACAAAGAAAAGTTTTATTAAATAAACAGTCAACTTACATACAAAGTGAAATCACATTTTAAAATATGAGTTTCAAGTTGATTGTTTATGCTCTTTTTCTCTTTCATTTAACAATTGCCTATACGGAGTTATTGCATTTAACACTGATCGCTTAACAATAAAACTTCTTCCTAAATCAGGATCATTTTCACTAAAAAAATTTAAAACGTTTTCAATGTCATTTGAGCACCTTTTTAAATCTTTGGTTGTTAACACTTTTTCGGCAGGAACTTCTTTAACTTCGTCTTCATTATCTTTGTCTTCGTTGCTAACAAGGTTTTCTAAATCTTCCACTGAAAAACCATCATCTTCTGCATTCAATAAATTTCTAACATCCTCTTCATCGACATTTTCGAAACCTATTGATTGAGCCATCTGGATAACTTCATTTCTAATTTCTTGGATGTTATTTTCTTCTTCTAGTACAACTTCTGGCCATATTTTGTGCCAAACTCCATTTAAGCATTTCTTAGTGCCTTCTTTCCAAGAACTATCAATGTTTTCAATTGCGTTTTTAATGGTGTAGTTTTTCCAAAAAGTTTTAACTGTCATTTCCTCTTTATCCTGGCGCCTCCGTAGCCAGGTGGGAAGGAGCAGCAGTGCGTAGCACACGCTTCTTGATTAAACCGGGGTTCGAGCCCGTCACCACCAAATACAGAGGATGCGGAAAGGTCAGGGAATGACCACCGCATATCCCGGAGCAATATGGCCTTAGTTGCTAATGCTCCTTAAAAAAAAACCAAACAACAAACTCTTTATCCTCTAGTTCAGTTAAACTGCTTAATGCTCGACGCAGATAATAAGCTTTAAATGATGCTATTACTCCCTGATCAAATGGTGGAATCAGGGAAGTTGTGTTTGCTGGAAGAAACACAACTTTGACAGGAATGCATGTGTCCAACGTGTTAAGATCAGTAGGATGTCCCGGAGCATTGTCTAACAACAAAAGAGCTTTTTCTTCAAAGTTGTTTTTTTTTTTTGACAATACCGTTTTACTTCAGGACAAAAGTGGTTAACAAACCAATCAGTAAATAACTGCTTGGTAACCCACGCTTTTCTATTTGCTTTCCATATTACAGGTAAATTCATTTTTATGTTACCTTTTAACGCCCTCGGATTTTCTGAATGGTAAACTAATAACAATTTTAATTTATAATCGCCAGAGGCATTTGATCCAAAGAGTAACGTTAAACGGTCTTTGGCTGCTTTGAACCCAGCAGCTGATTTTTCTTCAATAGAAATGAAGCTTTTTGTTGGTAGCCATTTCCAGAACAAACCGCTTTCGTCAACATTGAACACCAAATTTGAAAAATTTTCACGTTCAATTATTTCCTTTAGTTTTTCTGGAAACTTATTTGCAGCTTCTCCTGTTAATTTTACACTATGAATCCTGGCCCGTTTTTTAAATTTCTCGAACCAACCACGAGAAGCCCCAAAGGTTTCCGTAATTTCTTCAGTTTGTTTAGATTTCAGGTGATTAAAGTGGAATATTTTTTTTGTGTTAAATGGGGCTTGAAATTGCCGACTTCGTTATAGCGAAGCTTTGTTATCAGAGGTAACGTTAACCGAGGTATGCCTGTATAGTCATGCATTGAGGAGCAATATCCCAATTTTTCTAAAACATAAAATAATGAACCGATGTATACTCCCCACCATTACATGAAAGTGAAACTTGGGCACTCACTAAAAGAATGGAAAAGAAGTTGAAATTTACACAAAGAAGAATGGAACTAATTATATTATGAATATAATTAGTTCCATTAATGAATATTATATGCCCATGGGCAGGACATATAGCTCGACATGATGGTAGATGGACTAAGAAAATAACAGAATGTACCCAAGCGGAACTAAAATAAAACCAGGACGACAACAATGGAGATGGATAGATAAAATTCAAGAGTTTGTGGGTAGTAAATGAATGACCATTGCAGAAAACAGAAGGAACTGGAAAGTTGGTGGATAGGCCTTCATCGTGCAATGGATTGAAAACAGCTGATGATGAACCCCAGAGTAACATACCAACTGTTGGTAGTACAATCATGGAATCAAAGACCTGGGGGTAATCGTGTAGGCAGATATGAAGTTTTCTAAGCAGTGCAGACAGGCTGCTAGAGCAGGCCATGGGGGGGGTCTTGTCAGTGATGTACAGAAATTTAGCTAACAGATAGGGAGGTGATTATCCCATTGTATAAGGCAATGGTCCAGCCACATATTGAGTACTGCATACAGGTCTGGAGACCTAATTTTAGGAAGGATGTGGAGCTATTGGAAGGAGTGTAGAAAAAGGCAATGAGATTGGAGAGGCAAACAAACGGGTGCTCTTACCAAGAAAGGTGTGTTCTGAAAATTGCAGCTTCTGGAGAATAGGCACCTGTGGGCTGATCTTTTTCAAAAATCACTTGATGTCACGAGTTGTGTTACCGAACGTATTAAGTTAGGAGTAAATGCTGGGAATTTATAAACTAAATTCACATATTGGCAACACTGCCTTCGGTCATTTATTTATTAACCTTATGAGTTCTATGCAAGTGTTTATCAGTACTGAAAAATTGTCAGTTTATTTGAGGTTATGTCAAACTTGTGCTGAAAAGTGAGTGAAATGTCTTCAAACAAATGTTTGAACAATCCAAACTTATTTTATTATCCTCAAAGACAAGAGTAGTCCTCAAATAAAGACAAGATGTTACAGAATTTGTATAAAATGTGTACTGTGCTTATTTTTAATGAAACTCAGTGACCAGGATAAATGGTAGGCTCCACATAAAGTTTGCCACACCTTTGTTGGAGCTTTGATCTTGTGGAAAAACAGTAAAGAGAAGGTTCATCATCATCAGCCATTTTCAATCCACTGCAGGATGAAGGCCTCTCCAGCAACTTTCCAGTTCCTTCTGTTTTGAGCACTGGCCAATCATTTACTACCCACAAACTCATGAATTTCATCTATCCATCTCCGCCTTTGTCTTCCAGGTTTTCTTCTAGCTCCTCTTGGATACCATTTTGTTATTTTCTTAGTCCATCTGTCATCATGTCTTCGAGCTATGTGTCCTGCCCAAGACCATTTTAGGTCTTTAGTTTTGATCAGAATGTCCTTTACTTGAGTTTGTTGCCTAATCCATGTGTTTCTCTTCTTATCTAACAGTCTGATTCCCAATATGATTCATTCCATTCTTCGCTGTGTAGTTCTCAGCTTCTCTTCCATTCTTTTGGTGAGTGCCCAAGTTTCACTTCCATAAGTCATGGTGGGGAGTATACATTGATTCATTATTTTACGTTTCAGACAAACTGGGATATTGCTCTTCAGTATGTGACTATATTTCCTGAATGCTATCCATCCAAAATTTATTCTTCTCTTGACTTCCAGCCATTTATCATTATTACTGCTAATGACTTGTCCCAGATAAGTATATGACTCCACCTTTTCAATTACTGCTCCTTCAATCATTATTTCCCTTTCTGTGGCATACTTGTTCATCATTATTTTTGTTTTAGCCATATTCATCTTTAGTCCAAAATCCTTACTAGCTGTGCATAACTGATTAAGATTTTCCTCTAATTCGTTGGGATCGTGGCTAATGACCACAATGTCATCTGCAAATTGTAAATGGTTTAGGTACTCTCCCTTCACATTGACTCCTTTCTGCGACCAGTCTAATCTTCTGAAAGCTTCCTCAAGGGCAGCAGTAAACAGCTTCGGAGATATTGTGTCTCCTTGTCGAACTCCTTTCTCATTTTTAAATTTCCTACTGTCTTGTGTAGTCTAATAAAGGAGGTAGCACTCTCATATATTTTCTTCAAAATCATAATATATGGGGTATCAATGCCTTGTCTTTCCAGTGCCCGAAACATTGCCTTATGCTGTATGGAGTCAAATGCCTTTTCATAATCCACAAATGCCAGGCATAATGGTGTTTTATATTCATTCGCTTTCTCCATTAGCTGTGATATTACATGAAGGTGATCCATAGTTGAGAATCCTGTCCTAAAGCCAGCTTGCTCTTTTGGTTGATTCTCATCAAGTATTCTTTCTAATCTGTTAGTAATGACCCTTGTGAACAACTTGTAGATGTGGGATAGCAAGCTAATTGGTCTATAATTTCCAATTTCTGATTTATCTCCTTTCTTATGCAGCAAAACTATGATTGCATTATTCCACTGCTTAGGTGTCACACCTTTTCTAATGCACTTTGTGAAGAGCCTTGCCAGTTTTTGTGTTATGTCTCTTCCTCCCAATTTTAACAACTCTACAGTAACTTCATCTTCCCCCGGGGCTTTCTGATTCTTCACTTTCTTGTGCATGTTCTACCTCATCAGGAAGAATATTGGGTATGTCGTATGTGTTGCTACTTTGCAATCCATCTTCCCCACTGCTGGCATCATTCCCCTGCTCCCTTGTATAATTCTCTATAGTAGTCTTCTGCTATTTGAATTATGCCTTCTCTGCTGTTTATAAGTACACCATCACTATTCTTCAGTTTCAGTATCATTTGTCTTTCTGTATTACTGCTCATGGCTGCTGATTTAATTCCTTTGTTTTCTCTTAATGCTTGTTCTACTTTTCTTGTGTTAAATCTTCTTATGTCCTCTCTGAGTCTCTTTCTAATGGCTTTGCATAACTCAGTATACTCAATTTTCTCCCTGTCAGTGTTTTTCTTGCTTTTCATTTGTCGTCTTCGGTTCATCATGACAAGTGTTTCTTGACTAATTTTTTCTTCTTTGGATTTCTTTTTCCCTATAGGTTTCTTGGGCTTTATCACTTCCAAAAAGTTGTAATATTCCTTGTCGATATCTTGGTCCTCAGCAGTCTGCAGAAGCTCATACTTGTTCTTAAGTTCCAGTACATACTGCTTTTTCTCCTCTTCTGTTATCTCAAAGACCTTTGTATTATTTACTCGAGTCAGTTTTTTCCTTTCCTTTCCTACATCTATATCAAGTGTACATCTTACCATTCTGTGATCACTTCCAACATTTACCTTATTCAGGACGGTAACATCATTCACAATATATCTTCTGTTAGTCAGGATGAAGTCGATTTCATTAGTAGTTAATCTAATTGGACTCTTCCATGTGCACTTTCTGTTCACCCCTTTTCTTGAAAAAAGTGTTCATTACTGACAATCCTTGAGATTCTGCAAATTCCACAAGTCTTTCACCTCTTTCATTTCTTTCACCAATTCCAAAATTTCCTATAGTTCCCCTTTCTGCGCTGTTTGTCTTTTTCCAACCTTAGCATTGAAGTCCCCCATAATAATAGTGTAGTGGGTTTTCTGCTCATCTAGAAGACTCAATTTCAGTATACATTTCTTCAACCTCTTCATCATCATGACTCGATGTTGGTGCATAAATCATTATAATCTTTAGCTTGTACCTCTTAGAAATCTTGAGTATTAGTCTTGACACCCTTGGTGATGTACTTTTGAATTCCAAAATGTTGTTTTTAAAATATTTATGGACCAGAAAGCCAACTCCACCTTCACTCCTTTCACTGTTTCCATTGGTGTACAGCAGATTTCCACTTGATAAACTTATAAGTGATTCATTTCTTCTTCTTGTTTCAGCCAAACCAATGATATTCCAATTCACATTTTCCAATTCCTTTTCCAGCTCTAATATCCTGTCTTCACCAATGAGTGTTCTTATGTTATAACAGGCCAGGTTCAGTTTCCGTGCATGGCAGCCTGGTCGTACCCAGAGATTCTTAGCACCCTCTGCTTCCACTCTGATCCTCTCGCTGCCGTAAGAGGGAGAGTGAAAGCTGCTGGGGATTGAGGGCCATTTGTTTCGTTGTGCTTTCATGTGCTGGAGGGTTTGGTCTTTTCCTCTTCACGCTGACCAGGCGTCTTGAAGAGAACCACTCTACACGTTCGTTGCCACCTAAGTGACGTAACAGGGCTTACCATTGAGAAGGTGTGCATGAGTGGATTTTAGGGAGGCAGGCCAACCGGACTTCTCCTAAATCTTCTGTAATAGAGAGATATTGGATCCATCAGTGTTTTAGGCTGAGTGTCTGATAACACACAGGATACCTGTTCCCCTTTAAACCCTTTTAAGTGGAACTTTAAAGAAGGTTATATCATTTCAAACTATTGTTATGACTTTTGCTTAGTTACTGTAGAGTTATACAATACAAAGAGTAAGGAGGAGCATTGTTTATCCTAATATTCCATTTGCTGTTAGACCAGTCTCACATGGAGATAACTTGCCAATTCCATGCCTTCCATTTATATTGGACAATGTAGTATCACAGAGTGCTTAAAGTGAAGCTGTGATGATGAAACTGAAGTGTATGGTTGAGTGTTGTGGTAGGACGGCCATATTCCTATGTGACCAAACTTGGTGACTCTATTGTCAGGGAAACGGGGAACATGCTTTGTAAAAAGGATAGGTGGAACAGGACCGGGGTATGTCTGCAAGGGGCAAAGGTTGATGACGTTGTAGAGCAGATATCATCTTTAAGGGCACAAAAGGTGATATAGTTGTACACGTTGGCACTAATGATATCAAGAGTAGGAGACCGGCAGAATTACTTAACAAGTACATGTCACTGTTGGAAAAAAGCCATGAATTAGGGTTGAATTTGAAAGTGTCTGCAATTCTGCCCAGACACGATAGAAGGGAGTATATGATGAGAGCCTTGTCGATCAATTCGGCCCTAGAAAGATTGTGCAAGCCTCAATGGGTAGAATTTTTTTCAGCCTGGACTGTACTTGTTAACAGGAGAATCTGCTTTTACAGGGATGGGATACACTTAAATAGAAAGGGTGCAAGAATATTTGCTGATGGTATCAAGGCAGTGTTAGGTGGGTCGGAAAACTGCTAGCTTGGTGGGGGAGACAAAGACTAATAGATTAACAGTAGCCACTGGCAGAGGTGAAAGTGATTCTTGCACTGCTTCTATTGGAATGAGCCGCAGCCTGGAAAATAAGATGCAGGATATTTCAGAGACTGCTGGGAATCATTGGGGTACAAGTAAATACATGGGTTGTGTTAGGGTAGCTAAGAAAAAGAACAGGTGCATGTATACTTGCGTGTACACCAATGCTAGGAGTTTAGTAAATAAAATTGTTGAATTTGAGGTATTGCTCAAAACATGACAGGCAGATATTGTTGGGATATCAGAGACGTGGTGTCACACAGATATAAGGAATGCAGAACTGGAATTTGGGGAGTACAACGTCTACAGAAAGGATAAACAGGATAGGAAGGGAGGAGGGGTTGTGCTGTTAGTTAAGAAACACATAAAATCCAAGGAAGTGAAGCCAGTCGACATCGCTGGACAGTGCAGTGTCGAGTCAGTTTGGTGTGACATAAGCATTGGGAGATCAAAATTGAGAGTTGGAGGGTGCTATAGGCCTAATGACTCTGATGAGTATAATAAAAAAAACTGTACAGGGAAATAGAGGGGGCCAGTAAATCAGAGAGTCTTATAATGGGGGATTTTAATGTCCCAGATATTGACTGGAATTTGGGGGCTGTTCACTCACACACTAGCAAGGCTTTTGTGGATTTATTGGATGATTGTTTTTTACAATAGCATGTTCAGCAGGCAACTAGAGGGAGTAATACTGTTGATTTGATTATCAGTAGTGATTCTTCATGCATTAAAAATCTGCAGATAAATGAACCACTAGGTGGAAGTGATCACAGTGTGCTGAAGTGGGATTTACTCAAAGAGGTAACTACTATTAGGGGTAAAGGGAAGGGTTATTGCTTTCGAAAAGGCAACTACGATGGTCTGAGACAGTATTTAAATTCTATACAGTGGGACCAACTGATGATGTTACCAACAGCAAATTCAAAATGGGAAGCATTCAAAGAACTTATCTTGGAAGCTACTAGGCTTTACATACCAACTAAGAAATATTGTTCAAGGTTTAGGCCTAAATGGATGTGAGATGAACTAATGAGACATATGGCAGAGAAGAAAAATGCATGGGATACATACAAATTAACACGTGACACAGAAGCCTGTGATAGATACAAGTTGATCTGTAACCAAGTTACAAAGGAAGTTAGTCAGGCGAAGGCAGATTACGAGAAATCTTTGGAAAGGGATGCAAAGAAAAACAGCAAAGAGTTCTTTACTTATGTAAACTCTAGAAGGAAGGGGATGAATCAGATTGGTCCACTTGATATCAATGGATCAACTGTTGATGATCCTGCTCAGGTAGCTAACAAACTAAATGAATATTTTGCATCAACATTCACACATGAGGAGTTATTCAGCGAGGGGAATGCCAGAGGTGTATTCAACTCTGGCATTAAGCTAGAGAATCTTGTAATCACTGAGAATAAAGTAGAGGAGATATTGTTGAAGATGAACACAAGAAAGGCACCTGGGGTGGATGGGATCTATCCAGTTATATTAAAGGAGGCAGCAAAGGAAGTAACAAACCCTTAGCCATAATTATGAGAACTTCCTTGAACTCAGGGGAGGTACCCACAGACTGGAGATGTGCAAATGTGACCCCAATTCACAAAGGAGAGTCAAAGACTGACACAAGTAATTATAGACCTGTGAGTTTAACTTCTGTTCCAGGAAAATTAATGGAGGCACTGGTTAAAGAAGCACTGCAGGATCATCTAGACAAGACTTCAGTTATAGCTCGGACACAACATGGTTTTGTTAAGGCGAAGTCTTGCCTGACCAATTTGATTGGATACTATGATGCAGTCATAAAAGAACTGGATGCAGGGAATAACTTTGATATTATATACTTGGATCTTAGAAAGGCTTTTGATATTGTTGCACATGGAAGACTGCTGCACAAATTGGAGTAGTGTGACATTGGAGGCAAATTGCTGCTATGGATAAAGGGGTGGTTGAGGGAGAGAAGACAGAGTGGTAATCAGTGGACACTGCTCATCGTGGACTAATGTTATTAGTGAAGTCCCTCAGGGTTCGGTGTTGGGTCCATTATTGTTTTCTGTATTTATAAATGATATCGATGATGGTATATAAGCTTAATGTCCAAGTTTGCAGTCGATACAAAGATTGGCAGGGTTGTCAAGACACTACTGACACTATGCTGCTGCAACAGGATCTGGAAAGGTTGAGCAGATGGGTTGAGAGGTGGCAAATGAAGTTTGACATTGGCAAATGTAAAGTACTACATATCGGAAACAGCAACCCCAGAGCAATGTATCAACTCTGTGGTACTACACTGACAGGGGTAGAGAATGAAAAGGACCTGAGGGTGGTTGTGCAGGCAGATATGAAGTTCTCTGAGCAGTGCAGACGGGCTACAAGAGTAGCTCATGGTGTGTTGTCAATGATATATAGGAATTTTTCTAGAAGGGATAAGGAGGTGATTATTCCATTGTATAAGGCAATGGTCAGGCCACACCTAGAGTACTGTATACAGGTCTGGAGGCCTCATTTCAAGAAGGATGTAGAGCTGCTGGAACGAGTACAGAGAAGGGCAACAAGATTAGTGAATGGAACAAAGGGGTGCTCTTACGAAGAAAGGCTTAAGTTTTGAAAATTACAGTGTCTGCAGACTAGGTACCAGCGAGGTGATCTGATAGAGGTGTATAAAGCCTTGAATGGTTTGAGCATGCTTAATTCTGATGGGATTCTTCCTCTATCTCAGAATAATCACCTGAGAGGGCATAAATTGAAATTGAGGAAAGACAGATGTAGGATAAGCACTTGGAAATGTGCCTTTAGCCAACGGGTGGTTGGTTGCTGGAACAGACTTCCATCCCTTGTCGTGGAAGTTGATAGCCTAAATAAGTTTAAGGCTCAGCTGGACAGGTATTTCGAACGAACAGAGGGGTGAAGTGGAAGTGTGTTTTTTTTTTTTTTTTTTTTTTTGTTGCTGCTGCATAAGCTTGCTTTCTTGCATCAAATGCCTCTACTAATGCTAACTTTTGGGGAAGTGGCTTCTCCATCAAGAAAATGCCAGACCCCATATGGCTGCTAATATTGTGCAGGCAGTGAGCACTGCCATAGTGCTGAGGATCTGCCACATCCCCCTTATTCATTGTACTTAACCCATGCGATTTCTTCCTGTTTCCACATCTGCAGAAAGGTCTGAAAGGCAAGCATTTTGGATCCGACCCATGATGCTTGAAGAGCCACAATGGAAGCACTTTGCAGTCTTTTGAAAAATGGCTTGCAAGAAATATTTGATGTGTGGGTTCGACAGTGGTGAAAGTGTAAAGTTCAAGGGAGAGTATTTCAAAAAGGAGAAATCCACAGAAGATTCAGATGATAATTAAGATAAGGTCTGGCACCAATCTGCGAATTACATGATCACCCCTCATAAATTACTTAATGAGCTATTTAGGAATTAGTTACAATCCTACGTAATGGAGACTTTTTATTGGCTCATCAGAGAGGAGTCTCAAAGGTGTTGATCCACAATGGAAATAAATATGGGTAAATTCCAGTGGCTTACTCTGTGCATTTGAATGAAACATATGCACAAATAAATATTAAGTATGAAGAACATGGTTTGTTGGTCTATGTTGACTTTAAGGTTATAGGCATGCTACTTGGACAGCAATCTGGCTACACAAAAATGCCTTGCATTTTGTGTGAGTTGGATGATTGTTCAAGGAGTAAGCACTGGGATATCAAAGTCTGGCCAAAGATGGGCAATTTGTTGCCTGAATCAAAAGAATATAGTTCATAAACCACTGTAGACCATTTCCAAAACTGTTCTCCTTCCACCTGTGCACGTGAAAATGTGTTTGATGAGACACTGTAAAAACTTTTTCTCGGGGACGTCCCTGCTTCAACTACCTTTGTACTAAATTCCCATCGCTCACCAAGAGAAGCTGAAATAAGGTATTTTTGTTTGATCCCAAATTCACAAACCAGTGGAGGGAACTATGATAAAAGAGAAAAACAGGGATGTATTAACTTTGTCTATTGTTGAGAACTTAAGGAACTATAAGGATCTATACTACAAGTATATAGTTGAAAATATGTTTGCAAACTTCAAGAAGCCGTATGTGGCAACAGGAGTGTCAAGATACATTTTTTACAATTCCACTCAGAAAATCTAGTAAGTGTTATTGAAGAACAGGGTGAGAAGTTTCACCAGGACATTAAAGACATGGTGAGGAGGTGTAATGTCAATGTAATGGCTGATTACTGCTGGATGCTGAAGGGGAACTGTAAAGGAGAAGATCTGGAAGAAAATTTGACCCATCATAGATCTCTTTTTAAAATGTGTTTTAATGTGTGTTTAGTGGAGTTTTTACCACACTGCCCTTTTTAGTAGTGTTTTCAATATATATTTTAATATTAAAGTATGGTAAAAGCAGCATTTTGTTATATTTTCAGTGCACAAATTCTGCCAAAATTAATAAAAATTTGTGAAAAATCAAATTTTCTTTAATGATTTTTGCAGAAACCTGATGTGTTGGAAAGAAATGGAAGTAATTTTTGAAATCAGCATTAGAAATTGATTTAGAAACACTTTTCTGAGAAAATCAGTGCATTTTTTTTCAAAATGCAGAGTAGTATTATAGATCTTGTGTGCGCTCTGGATGTTGTCTTTCGTGAGGATATCATCACTTTTTTTCAATCATCTTTTGATTCCAGGTCAGTTGGCCTATTCTTCACTCTTACTCTCTCTTCTACCTTCTGCCGTAGCCTTCTTTTCCAGGCTGGTGGTTCTTTGCCTTTTTTTTTTTTTTTTAATATTTTGTTCATTAAAAAATATTTCCTTTTGTTTTCTCATATTGCCTTCCACTGGCGTCTGTAGCCGAGTGGTCAGAGTGGGAGTGCAATAGCACACGCTCTTTGAGTAGACCGGGGTTCAAGTCCCTGACTGCTAAATACGGCCGATCTGCCAACCCGCAGGGTGTCTCCGTAGCCAGGTGGGAAGGAGCAGTAGTGCGTAGCACACGCTTCTTGATTAGACCGGGGTTCGATCCCGTCACCACCAAATACGGAGGATGCAGAAAGGTCAGGGAATGACCATCGCATATCCTGGAGCAATATGGCCTTAGTTGCTAATGCTCCTAAAAAACCAAACAACAACAACATCTGCCAACCTGCAATGCCCCAGCATGGCAGATTATGGCCCATTTCCCTTAGAATGAATTGCTGAGGAGGCTTCCATCCTGCAGTGGGTTGATAATGGCTGCAGTTTACCTTTTTTTTTTTTTTTATTGCCTTCCACAAGCTACAAGCTGCCTATCAGGGCCCAAACACACGACCAATCCTTAATTTGTGCTGACTTTTTGGAGATTGGTGATATAATGCGGTTTTTTTTTTTTTTAATTATGCCTGTATGCCATTATATTTTGGAACATTTTCTTCACAGTGAAAGCCTCGACGCGGTTTCCAAATCTACCAACATTTCATCTTCGGGAAGTTTACCTCAAAGTTGCTTCATTCCTCCCTCCCTCAACGTCATTACTGTCACTAGTTCTTTGAATACTGTGCAAAATATCGGAATCACTCGGATATTTAGCTATTGTGACCATGTAAACATAGACGGAGAAATTTACTGAAATGCCTGGATCACTCACTTCTCCGAAAAACTTCTGACTTCTCAGAGTAAAGGGGAAACCACAAAACAGGTTGACCAGTGACTATGGAAAGCATATTGACTAGCACAACTTCTCAGAATGTGGCTCCATGGTTTTGCGGCCACCACTAACATTGTGGAACGGTAATCCCTTTCACCCTTAGTTCGTGCTTTCTAATTACCTAAAAGCCAGAGGTGAGAACAATGCGTGCAAAGTAGTCTCTCGTAATACATCGTCAGAAATTATTTTAAATGTTTCTGTAAAAATCAAGGAAAATTCGCTATGAAGAAGTTCATTAAATAGAGGTCAGACTGTAATTAACTCAAAAATGAAGCAATTTTAAAATATATAACTGGTCGATTGGGTGATTAAATTGCTAGGGATGGGTTCCCATTGTCCTCACCGTAGTTCCGGCCTGGATACTCAATAATTAAATTCAGGATTTCATTGTTAAATAAATAATCATTGCAACAATGGGCTCACAAATTTTCAAAAAAAAATAACAGTGGGCTCTCATGAGAGCCCACTATAGCTCACCACTGAGCATAAGTGCATTCCTGTCTAGGTGATCTTGCATTGCTTCTTTCACCACAGTCCTCATTATTTTCACAGAAACATTAAAGTAACAAGTCTGTAATTGCTCATGTCACTTTTTGATCTGCCTTTACGAATTAGGGATACATTCACACATCTATAGAGATGTGTGGATGTATCCCCAAAATTATAGAGACTTGTCTTGAATCCAGAGATGCTCTCATAATTATGGCTGAGGGTTTCTTATCTCCTTTGTTTGCCTCCTTTAATATGATTGGATAGATCCCATCCACCCCAGGTATTTTTTTTTTAATGTTGAGCTTCAAAAGTACCCTTCCACTTTCCTTTCAGTTATCAGAAAATTATATAGCTCCCTGTTAGATTCTGATAAACTTCTAGAATTCCCCTCAATAAAAAAGTCCTCATGTTTGAATATAAATGAAAAATACCTATTCCGTTTATCAGCAACCTGGACAGGATCATCAGCAGTTAAACCATTGTCGTCAAGTGGACCAATGCAATTCAGCCCCTTCCTTCTACTGCTGATGTAAGTAAAGAAGGCATTTGCTGCATTTCTCAACATTCTTTGCCAGTGACTTCTCATAACGTGCCTTAGCTTGCCTAACCACCTTTGTGACTTGCTTGCAGATTACTTTATATCCCATAAGCTTCTGTATCACTAGATGATTTATATGCATCTCTCATATTTTTCTTTTTAGCCACAAGTCTCAGCATTTCATGTGATGAGACTTGTGGCAGAGAAGAAAAAAATTAGGTATAACCTTGCAATGGTATTTCTTAGTTGATATGAAAAGCATAGTAGCCTCTACAATTACTTCCCTGAATGCTTTTCATCTGGCATTTGCTAATTTGCAAAATCATCAAACTCCCAGTGTACGGAATTTAAAAACTGTATGGGACAACTGTAGTCACCCTTACCTTTATCCATGAGAATAGGTATACCTTTCAGTAAATCCCACATAAGCACACTGTGATCACTGCCACCCAGAGGGATCTTTTACCTGCAGGTTCTTAATGCATGAAGAGTTGCCGTTGATATTCAGATCAAGAGTATTGCTTCTCTAACATGCTGCTGTAGAAAACAGTCATCTGATAAATCCACAAAAGTCTTGCTAGTGTTTTAGTGACCAACTACAAGTTCCATTTAATATCCAGAAAGTTAAAATCCCTCATTATAAGACAATCTGTTATAGGCCCGTCATTAGGCCTATAACATAATCCTACTGTGTTTTCCCAGTGCTTATGCCACACCAAACTGACTCAACTTTGTACTGGCCACCCATGTCAGCTGGATACTGTCTGTAATTTAATATGCTTCTTAACTAAGAGCATGATCCCATCCTCCTCCTGTCTTGTTTTTATTTTCTGTACATGTTGTGCTCCATATATTTAAATTCTGCATCCCTGATGTATGAGTGACTCCACACCTCCGATATTCTCGCATTTTCTGCATTTGATGACTTAATCAATACTTCAAATTTATTTACTATGCTCTTATCATTAATATAATGCAAGTATAAATTAAGGTGATTATTTTGCATAAAGCATGAGACTATGCGTGAGATACACTGTTGAATCTACTTTGGCAGTTCACTACGAACAAAACATGGTGCAATATGCAAGTATATATGTACCTGTTCTTATTCTTAGTTACCCTAACAGCTCATGTGTTTTCTTGTTTCATGATGGTCCACAGTAGGGCTTGAAATTTCCAACACCTCGTTTTCCATGAAAATAACCCCGGAAATTGCTTTCCAGGCTGCTTCTATGTTGAAAAGAAGCAATGCAAGAATCATTTTCATCTCTGCCTATGGCTCTAGTTAATGGATTTATCTATGTGTCCCCCACAAGCTATTAGTTTTCTGATCCACATAGCACTGCCTCAATAACATGAGCAAATATTCCTGCACCCCTTCTATTTAAGTGTACTCCATCCCTGTAAAAACTATCTCTCCTGTTAACAAGCACAGGTTACTCTGAGAAAAATTTTACTTTATGAGCCTTGCATAGTGTCTCTAGGGCCAAATTGATGGACAAAGCTCTCACCATGTATTCTCTCCTATTGTGTCCTGGCAGGATTGCAGACACTTTCAAATTTAATCCTAACTCGTAATTTTTTCCCAACATTTTTTGCATAAATTGCTCTCTTTGTTTATTAAATCTCAGATCTCATACTCTTCATAGGATGGATTATGATGAAGATATGATAAAGAAAAGCAAGCTCTGCAACATAAATTTTGAGAACACTTTGTTAAAGCATATTGTGATGCACACTTGTATGTATATTGATTTTTTAAAAAGTTTATGGTTAATTTATTAAATATTTAATACCATATTAAATGAAAATCATTATTTCTTTTTCTAGCTATTCATGAGGTTATCGTCGTGTCTTCGAGCAGTATGCCTCTATACTTCAAGAAAAGTATCCAGACATCACAGTGCTTGGAGATACTTATCCACCACCTCCCCTCTACATGCGTTTAGCACAGGTTTTGGGTGTAGCTAAATTGTTACTTATTGCTATGGTGCTTGGGGGCATTAATCCTTTTACTTCTTTTGGCATGACATCACCACCCCTGTTTACATGGATGATACACAATAAAGTAATTTATCTTTATTTTCCTACAGTTTTATTTCCACTGTATATAACAAAATACTGAGTCATCCCATTGTTATTGATTGCTATTATGTTTGATTTTTAAAAATTGAGGCTATAAGGGAACTCTAGTATACCCTGAATCCCAAGGGAACAAAAATGGAATGCCTGGTCATACTTCTACCTGATAAAGTGAGAAATATGAAATTTTGTGTTCTTCATTTTATGAATCTGAAAATGCAAATAGTAATTCTCTATATCAAGAATTGCCATTCCCACAGCTTTCAGGCCTTAAGAAACCATTGTATGGGGAAGGTGATACAGTGGATTCCAGTTATTTGGGATGCATTGTGACTAGTGCACTTTGGCCCGATTAAGCGACTGCCCCAATTATGCAAAGTTTCATGTAAATAGTTAAAAATACAATGGACTCCCGCTTTCCAATTGGTTCACTGTACGATCAGATCACTTTACAATGGACTCTCCATAATAAAATACCATTCACTATATAATATGTAGTTCACTATATAATATTCTAGCCATTGTGAACACGTTTGTGGATTGAATTTTAATTCTATTTTAATTTTAATAAGCGAAAATAGCAGGAATATTATCCACAGGCTATTCTATGAAGTCGCTGATTCTACTAATCGGTGATCATGTTAACTACTGCCTACTTATTTCACTTTATGATGGGCTTACGATTGTCTCTGACCGGACCACGTGGTTGGAGACAATCAGGCGGTAATTTTGAGTGCTACAGTCTCCTGCCCTGATTAAACGGCATGTTGTCCTAATTAAGCAAAGAAAACCTTTGCTATTTTCTTGATTAGGTTCTGTTCTTTAAGATTTGTCCCAAATAAAAGGCTGTCCCGGTTAACTGGTGGTCAAAATAACCGGAATCCACTGTACTTTTGATTTACATCACCAAGAGCCAAATATAGAGTTAAAGAGAAATTAGCTGTACAGGAAGGAACAACTTGACCCTTTTACTAAACTTTTAGAAAATTTGTTTTTGTGTGCTTTTGTATTGTTTGTATTTGTATTGTTTCAAGGAGAATATTAATGAGGAATCTCTGTCCCAGTTCAAAGACAGAGTAACACAGATGAAATTCAGGTGCCTCTGTAGCCAGGTGGGCAGGAGCAGCAGTACGTAGCACACGCTTCTTGATTAGACCGGGGTTCGAGCCCGTGACCACCAAATATGGAGGATGTGGAAAGGTCAGGGAATGACCACCGCATATCCATGGAGCAATATGGCCTTGGTTGCTAATGCTCCTAAAACCCAAATAACAAACAAACAACAAACAACAGATGAAATTAATAAATTTAATTTGATCAGCTTTTATTTTAGATAAAAGAAAGTACATATGCACATTTGTTTTAACTTTACTCATTATGATTCAAAATTGTATGCTGTACCAGTTTAATTTTTAATAATGGAGAAATCAAAAACCAACACTATACATATACACAAAATAGTGACACTTTCATATAGAATATGAAATAATACATTTCTAAAATTCTGGAATATGAAATACTAAATTAAGAAGCAAAATCCAGCTGAAATCCTCAAGAAAACAAGCATGCTGGCTTGCTATATAGTAGTGAATATGATACTGACTAGTCATCCTCCAGTACTTATCATGGTGACTGGACTAGCCAGGTGGGTAAAGTGCCTGCCTGGCAACCCAAAGGTTGCTGGTTCAAATCCCGCCTTGGATCAGAGTAAAATGCAAAAACTTTGGGAGGTGCATTATGGCCAAAGAAGCCGATGCGCAAACAACTAACAAAAAAAAAAAAAAAAGTACTTATCACGAGTGAAGGAAAGTATACTACCCTCCATAAAGTATCTATACACATGTCAGTTTCTTGTTAATATCACTGCTACTCATTTCAGAAGAGTGTTGTCCTCTCCTTGGTCATATGACATACTTCACCCTCCTGGGTAGGCTTTCCACCAGTGAGTAATAATCTTCTGTTCCTACTGCAAAAGTGACCAGTTAGGCTTATTATATATGTGGGACATTACTGGTGTGGTTCTTGCCTGATGTTCCACTTCATCCCACTGGTGTTCCACAGGGTTCAGACTGGGACTCTGCATCAGCTATTACAAATTTATACATTCATATCCATGAATTATTTTTTAACAGCACTGGTGGCATGGGGACAGTATTCTGTTGAAACAAACATGGACCTGTACCAAAGAACTGCAGTGTAAGATGCATGGAATTGTTCAAAATGTTAATGTATTTGAGGCCGACAGTTTAAATAAATTCAAAGGTCAACCTGGATAGTTGTCTGTGTGAGGAAGGAAGTGCATAATTTGTATTTTCTTATCTTTTTTTTTTTTTTTTTTTCTTTTTGCCGGTGTGGCAAAAGCCTCTGGCTTCCTTTCACTATATGGTGAATACTATTACTATAATAAGTATACATGTGTATGAGAGGGCATTGAAGTCCATAGCCTCATGTGAAAATAATGACACTTTGTCATTATTTCCACATGACTAATTTTGTTTGGTTATTTGGGTTCTTTGTATAAACAAATGCAAAATTATGGGATTGTAACTGACTTTTTTTTTTTTTTTTTCCCATAAATGGACAAATGTAAACATTGTGCTATCATAAGATGTCTGCAGAAAAAGCTTTTGATGCTTTAATAAATCCATAATGGTACATGCTACATATTTTGGGATCTGCTTCCCCATTATGCCATGGTTTAAAAATGAGCTCCAGAATACAAAGCACGGCATCAAAGAGAGCATCCTTCCAATTGGTGACTTGCCAATAAAACACTGATGCAGTACACATGGTGATGGCAGACTGGCACCTTTAATCCATAAAATATTGCATTCTGTAAGCATCTTGCATGAGCAGGTTTAAAAAACATTCTGACAAAGGAATTGGGTTTATCAAGGGTTTCTGCAAGATGAGTCCCTTTGGTTCTGACATTTTCCCAAAAATGTTGGTACAATTCTTTCTCAGAATTATTGCTGTGTAACAAAGTAGATCTAGAAAAAATGTTTAGCAATATTTGTAAACATGGATGAGGCAATCATCCACTGCTATCAGACAATTATAATATTAGTGAAAGCAGCAGTCCAAATCAGTGTAAACATGCAAATTAACCACCTGAAGAAGTCAAAAATAGTTCCATCAGCTAGAAAGGTGATAGCAGCAATCTTTTGGAATTCCAAAGGAATAACAGTGGTGGACCTATATTCCAATAGCTCAAACTAATAAAAGTATACTTATTATACTAATAAATTTTAGTATAATAAGTATAATAAATACTTATCATACTAATAAATTTTAGTATAATAAGTATAATAAATACTTATCATACTAATAAATATTAGTATAATAAGAATACTTATTATATACTGATAAGGGTATAAGATGATATCAAGTCCAAAAGAAAAGTGATGCTGATGAAAAGTTTTGTTTCAAAGAGTGCTGTTGCTTGTGCATCAACAGTCTCCATGATTGAAATGCATCTGACATTTCACCAGAAAAAGTGACTGAAGCATGAAGTGACATCAATGAAACATATGATTTATAGCACTACAAAAACAACTATTCAGTGTGTTTGCTACCATGTTCCAGTACTAAGTGAGGCATGGTGTTACTGAAATCACTTAGGGGAAAATAACATGTCCATTCGAATTGCTACAACTTCTCAGTATATGCCATCTTTCAACAATGGTGAAGGTGTTGGATATCACTGTATAAATGAGACTTGCTAGCCCTATAAGTAAAAATCAACTGGTGTAAACAGGCTACACTTTTTTATCGGATGCACAATATTAGATGGTGCAGCTTTGTGCACAAATGCTATGACATCGTTTATGTTCTGTTCCTGAAGACAGTATGGTGGTGTATTGAAGTTCAGCATATTGGCAATTGGTAATATGCTGAATTTGTGCGGTCACATTGATGTGACTGCAGATTTTCAAACCAGTGGGTCAACATTCTTTACAAAAAAAAAAAAAAAAAATCAAATCATTAACAGTGCAGTACAACAACTCACCATTTTTTGTCTGTTGTGGATTGCCTATTGCATAGATAAACGTTGTGGTCATGGTGGTCTGTTGTCTTGGTGTGGTGGCAGTAGTATTTTGTTGAGTGCTGTTTCTTGCCTAAATGTGTTAAGTTCATTCAACAAAACACTACCACTTCAACCAAAGTGTTGTCTCTTGCCTGTGGGAATTCTGTATGTTTTCTCCCTCATTTAGTGAAAACTAGCTTTGTTCATTCAAATACACATTGCACTACGTTCACATTTTTTTTTTTTTTTTTTTCCTTTTCAGTGTTTACAGAGGACATCTAGCAAATTTCGTTCACTTTGGTAAATCTTGTAGTCGCAGTTGCTGTTCATGCTGTATTTATAAGGATACCCCCTGTGACATATTCCTTAGACACATTGAAACATTTCTTTCAAACTTGGGTTATTTTTTTTTTTGGATGGTTTTGTGTTATTTATATAATAAAATACTTAGATAGTATGAATCAGAGCTGTAATACTCAATATGTTCTACGTTGATAATAATATTAGTAAAATAATAAGAGGAGTTTACCTCAATATAGTAAGTAGAACACTTCCATATGATACCCTCCAGAAATTAAAACGGAAAAAACGAAAAAATCGACAACTTACTGGTACATTAGAATAAAATATAAATAATCAATTTAACACAATTCAAATCAATTTAAAACAATTGAAAATCAAATCAACGCAATTAAAAGAATCTAACGAAAATATAGATCGAATTCGAAGGGAAATGAGTGCTTTCATCATAATTCAGTTTCAAAATTCATCAAGGAAGCAGCTTAAACAAATAGCACTTTAATATAGAAAATATAGAAAAATTGTTTTGAATATTTTCGTTAGATTCTTTTAATTGTGTTAATTTGATTTTTAATTGTTTTAAATTGATTTGAATTGTGTTAAATTGATTATTTAATTATTTATATTTTATTCTAATGTACCGGTAAGTTGTTGATTTTTTTTCGTTTTTTCCGTTTTAATTTCTGGAGGGTATCATACAGAAGTGTTCTACGTACTATATTGAGGTAAACTCCTCTTATTATTTTACTAATAATAAAATACTTCAGGTTATTTGAAGGGAAATGAGTGCTTTCATCATAATTCAGTTTCAAAATTCATCAAGGAAGCAGTTTAAACAAATAGCACTTTAATTTGAAAGATGTCTCTATCCTAGTATTTTTTAATTAGAGGTAAAATACTTTGTCTTGTTATTGTTCTCTTTCATATTTTGTCTTTGGATTGCACAGTTTTGAATGCTTTCATAACCTTAAACCACTTGCCTGACATGGCCATAAAAATTCAGGTATCAGACAAGTATCAAAATTATCTTGCCTGTGTCTGGTACTTGCAGTGCACATTTCAGTGTTTTGGTTTTGATCATTATGTGATTTATCTATAAAATTATATTTTTTTTTCCTATAATCACAATTTGGCTACTGTTCATATATGGCTATTTTAACTACTTCAGTAACAGCGTATAGTTTGGTTTTTTGTGTGACTATATGTATAGGATAAGATTTCTTTGAGTCCGGTTGGTAAGTTTTTTATACATTTCATTATTATTGTGAATTGTAAAGCTAAAAAATGACATTTGACCTTTTCTTCATACGAAGTTCTGGATCAGTAGATGTTTTTATGTTCTGTTCCTGAAGACAGTATTGGTGGTGTATTGAAGTTCAGCCTATTACCAATAGGTAATATGCTGAATTTGTCACTAGCTCTGAATGAGAATAGTTTCAAGATGGAGGTTTGAAATAGAAGGTATCCCAGTGTGAGTGTAATCCTTTCTCCCAGTGTCATAAAGTTGGGCTGGATTGAATTGAACTGTAAACATGGATTATAACCATATGCACCATACAGGTGCCAGTGAAGAGAACAACATGACATTGCTGCACGCATTTGTTTATTGAACTTTACAGCCATATTTCAAAAAAGGTTTAGTGGTCATCCTTAATTTTTTTGTTCTATTTGTGAAACAGGGCAGACATAGGGCATAATATCCATATGGGTTCTAAATAGGACAGGTATAATCTCATTTATTGTTCTTATATTCGCATAGGTGGTAGATGACTTTCATCAACCGGTGAAATACCACCACTTTGCTTATTGGAGGCTTGAAGTGGTGAAACCCATGTTTAGTCTCTAGAGCAAAGTTTCCAGCATTTCCCCCCACTTCTCCTTCAACCCATGCATGGTACTATAGGTACTATAGGTTTTGATACCTTTCGTGTTTGGGGTTTTCATAAAAAAAAAAAAATTAGGTTTTGTGAAAAAGGCATAACTTATGATAAAAGTAGAGAATTGTACGATGGGATTCACCTTGAACATTGTCATTGATAATAAAAATACGATATCGAAAAACTGAAGTGGTGGTATAAATTGGAAACTACTTCAGGCCACTAAGAATAAAAATGTCAAATGTTTAACTTGTTTCATGTTATTGTCTTTTGCTTGTTTTGGTTTGATAAACAACAAAAGAATATAAAAAGCGTGCGTGGCTTGATTCAGAACTGTCACCCGTGTGATTTTTTTTTTTTTTTTATGTTTATCAAACAAAAACATTTAAAAGTTAGCAGTGTACTAGAGCAGTGTGTTTTAAACTGCAGGTCACTATCCATCAGTGGGTTGCAACCAGCATTACATACATATATGTACAGTGAAACTTCCCTTTAACGGACAGCCATGGGGAACGAAAATGTGTCCGTTAGAGAGAGGTGTCCGCTAACAAGAAGTCTGAGGGAGAAAAAAAAAAAAAGAAAGAAAGAAAAATCGTTAAACGTTTAATGTAAAATTAAATTAAATTATATACAGATTTTGCGCAATATTTTTGTAAATAATATACGTACAATTGTGCTATGCATATTATGACTTTATCTTAAGAAAAATGCATACAGTAATCACTTATTTTCTTCTGCGCCTTCTTCCGGCTGATAATTTTGTTTTCAACATTTGTTTGGAGTGAAGAAACCATCGAAAGTCATTCAGTATCTTCTTCAGCGGCGAAAAACATTTTTAAACAATTGATTTGTATGAGCGCTTCTATTTTCATCGGTGGTTCGTCGTTAATATGTTCTTCGACAGAATGACCTCCTTCCATTTCTTCATCCTCATGAGGAACTTCTCGAAAAATATCGATGATAATGTCATTGATATCTATAGCACCATCTTCTGTAGTGAGGTTTGAGTCTATACCTTTGTAGCCAAGGTCACTTGTAGCGGAAGTATCGTACATTATCAATAGATGTTGAAGTACTTGTTCTTCTTGGTGCTCCACATTGCTGTTCACAACTTCAATTTTTGCGTTTGAGAAGCCAGACTTTACAAAACAGTTCACAACAGTTTGTTTTCTAATTGCATTTACTGAAGAGGAAATCCATTGAATCGCATCTAGGATGCTGATTTTCTTTGCAAGGTCACTCACACATGTTACATCGTTCATGTTTGCAATGAGATGTCTTAAAACACGTTTTCTGTAGTGAAGTTAAAAATTTTTTATCCCTTGATCCAAGGGCTGACACTCTGCAGATGTGTTTGGTGGCAGAAAAATGATTTGAATGTTAGGCAATTCAATGTGCAGGTGAGATCCAGCATTATCCATGAAAAGAATAATTTTTCTGTTTCGACGAATCATGTTTTGGTTAAAGTGACTTATCCATTCGCTCATATCTCGTGTCATCACGCTTTTTTATTAGACTTCCAGTCAACATCCAAAAGATTCAATTTTATGCCCTTGAAACAACGAGGATTTTGTGGTTTTCCTATAACAAGAGGTTGTTCAAAGTCTCCCAGCATATTTGTACACAATAGTAAAGTCAAGCGTTCCTTAGAAATTTTTCTGCCCTGGCACTTTTTGTTTTTTAGACTCATTGTTTTTTCAGGAAGAGCTTTAAAAAACAACCCTGTTTCGTCACAGTTGTAAATATCCTTAGCTTCAAATTCACGACATAAATCTTCCAGTTTGACGGTCCACTCTGTTACAACCCCAGAATCAACAGATCCACTTTCACCACTTACGGTTTTCCAAGAAATTTTATGCCGAGTTTTGAACTTGTCTAGCCATCCCACAGAAGCTTTGAACTCATTTACTCCCATAGATTTCGCAACCTCCAAAGCCTTTTCCCTAATAATAGGCCCATTAATGGGAATTTTTTTAGCACGTGCGCGACAAATTTGAAGTCCAACAGTTTTCGGGAATGATTTTTGAACCTGATCATTTCCGTGTTGCCAAAATTGTTTGAGCAGTTAATTTTTTTTCTTTAGGATGTCGCTTACCTGCGTCTTCCCGAGTTTGAATTTTGTAGCGAGATTGCGAACACTATTTTATTGCCGATCATACGCATTAATGAGTTCGACTTTATCTTTTAAAGTTAAACGTTTACGAGAAGACATTGTGCACTTCACACGACACTGAACAAAACTGAAAAGACGAAAGGCCGACCAAATTCCCCCCCCCCTCCTCCCCCCTTGCACACACCGAATTCATCAGAAGTTTTACACGTGCCTTAAAATTCTTGAAAATGGGTTTAGAACCATTGAAAATGGGTTCAGAGAATCGGAAATAGAAAATAAACACACGATTGAGGCAATACGTGGAAGAAACGTTCCTAGAAAAAGGGCCGTGAGCTCGCCCACTGTCCGTTATGGGAAGATCAAATTAAGTGCTAATCTAAACGAAACAGTGCAGATTGCCTGTCCGCGTCCGTTACAGAGAATGTCCGCTAGACAGAAGCTGCAAACAAGTTAAAACCAATGGAGGTGAGTTGGGGAATTTGAAAATGGCCATTGTAGAGAGATGTCCGTTAACGAGAGGTGTCCGTTAGGAGAAGTTTCACTGTATATTGAATAAATAACAAGAAAGTGGAAATAAGAAGGTAGAAAAATGGGGAAGTAATCTAGTGCAGTCATAGGCAGCAAGTGCTATAAATTTAAGAGTATGGACAATAAAGAGATTTTAAAAAAAAAAGTTAGAGGGAGACAAAAAAAAAATTAATAAAAGAAAGTGAGGGAGATGGACTGAAAATAATTAATTGATAACTAATAAAATATGCATAATAAGAAATATATATTTATGAAAATTGATAAAATAAGGTAAATATTACAACTTACAAAATGCTTCTCATCAGGTGCCACTGGCTAAGATTGCAAAGCAAAATAATGTGTCATCATTTCTTATGTAAACCAAAAGCCAAAGGGTTTTATAGAAAATGGCTTGTGAATTTGCAGTTGACATGTGTCAAATGTAAAGTTCACAAGCCATTTTCTATAATCCCCTCCCCCCCTCTTTTTAATTCTTGTTTTTATTTTGTTAACTAAATTTTATTCCCATTTTTATTTATGCTTATGCTTTTTACCCTTTGGCTTGTGGTTTACATCAGAAATGAAGACACGTCACTATTTTGCTTGCAATCCTGGCTGTTGGCACCTGATGAGAGGCCAGTTTTGTAAGTTGTGTGGCAACATCCTTATTTTATTAATTTTGTAATTATATATTTCTTATGCATATTTTATTAATTATCTTTGCTCTGTCTCCTTCACTTTCTTTCTCTAATTTTTTTTTTTTTTTTGTCTCATTTCCTTTTTTTTTTTTTACTTTTTTTATGTCAATTTATATATATATAACTTTAATAAAAAGTAAGATAAAAATAAAATGTATGCCAGTAGCGGGGCAAACCAGTAGAGTGAAGATAAATTTAACATATAAAAAGAGGAATAGTGTACTATTGGAGAAACATTCCTAAATAATTTAGAAAATAAGAGTCCAGATTAAAATAAATTTAATGATGCCTCCTGTGATAGGCACCTGTTTCTGAATTACATGAAATGTCACTATATGTAAATGTATTCTACCAACAATACAGACAGATAAGTAAAAATAGTGGAACATACCATAATATCGAATTGCATAGAAAAGACTAGCCATTATGCCCCATCTCATCAGTGGACCACGAGACTATAATATTCAGGGAGCCACTGCATTTCGAACGCTAAACAGATCCACCATGACAGAATGATACTATGATCATTCTGTCATGGTGGTCCATATGCTGTGTTGAAATTATGGGGCAGAAAAGGTAATACTCATGTGACAAGAACCACACTACTAAATGACAAAGCAGCCGCTAAACATATATATATCTGGAAATAGATTAGGCATAGAGGGCAGCATGAGCAATTCATCGCACTACTACCATGTGAATATAATTCAAATTAAATCCAAATGAATCAAATATTACACAGCAAAATTAAATGAAAATAAAGACAGCAGAGCAGACATCAGTGGCAGCAATTATGCAAAAACCACAACATGTTGTGTGTATTTAATGTTTAATAAAATGTAAGGTAAAAAATAAAATGTATGCCAGTAGTGTGGCAAACCAGTAGAGGGAAGATAAATTTAACATATAAAAAGAGGAATAGCGTACTATTGGAGAAACATTCCAAAATAATTTAGAAAATAGTCCAGATTAAAAGAAATTTATTTTTTTAATCTTTTATTATTATTTTTTTTTAATCTGGACTCTATTTTCTAAATTATTTAGGAATGTTTCTCCAGTAGTACATTATTCCTCTTTTTATATGTTAAATTTATCTTCACTCTACTGGTTTGCCATGCTTACTGGCATTTATTTTATTTTTACCTTACATTTTATTAAAGTTAAATACATGCAACGTGTTGTGGTTTTTGCATGATTGCTGCCACTGATGTCTGCTTTGCTATCTTTAATTTTTATTTTCATTTAATTTTGCATTTACTTTTGCTGTCTAATATTTGATTCATTTGGATTTAATTCGAATTATATGTATATATATATGTATATATATATATATATATATATATATATATATATACATATATATTATAGAAGGAATTAGAATAAATAAAGTTCTGTTGGGAACTAACATGAATAATTAAGAAAAAGTTGCAGTATTCATCATTGGTAACTCATGAATAGAATGAGAAAATTGTGGGTGACCTGAACTTTTTTTGAAAAATGGCTGATAAAGTTAAAAACAGATGAGTTCAGCAATGTCCTGTTGTTTTCTTCATAGGTACTTCTCTAGTGCACATTAGCATTAGTAGAGGCATTCGATGCAAGAAAGCAAGCTTATGCAGCATCAGCCAAAAAAAAAAAAAAAACCCACTTCCACTTCACCCCTCTGTTCGTTTAAAATACCTGTCCAGCTGAGTCTTAAACTTATTTAGGCTATCAACCTCCACGACAAGGGATGGAAGTCTGTTCCACCAACCAACCACCCGCTGGCTAAAGGCAAATTTCCGCACGTCTATCCTACATCTGTTTTTCCTCAATTTGAATTTATGCCCTCTCAGGTGATTATTCTGAGGTAGAGGAAGAATCCCATCAGCATTGAGCATGCTCAAACCATTCAAGGCGGCTTTATACACCTCATTCAGATCACCTCGCTGGTGCCTAGTCTCCAGACACTGTAATTTGCAAAACTTAAGCCTTTCTTCGTAAGAGCACCCCTTTGTTCCATTCACTAATCTTGTTGCCCTTCTCTGTACTCGTTCCAGCAGCTCTACATCCTTCTTGAAATGAGGCCTCCAGACCTGTATACAGTACTCTAGGTGTGGCCTGACCATTGCCTTATACAAGGGAATAATCACCTCCTTATCCCTGCTGGAAAAATTCCTGTATATCATTGACAATACTCCATGAGCTACTCTTGCAGCCTGTCTGCACTGCCCAGAGAACTTCATATCTGCCTGCACAACCACCCCCAAGTCCCTTTCATTCTCTACCACTGTCAGTGTAGTACCACAGAGTTGATACGTTGCTCTGGGGTTGCTGTTTCCCATGTGTAGTACTTTACATTTGTCAATGTTAAACTTCATTTGCCACCTCTCAGCCCATCTGCTCAACCTTTCCAGATCCTGTTGCAGCAGCATAGTGTCAGTAGTGTCCTTGACAACCCTGCCAACCTTTGTATCGTCTGCAAACTTGGACATTAAGCTTGATATACCATCATCAATATCATTTATAAATACAGAAAACAATAATGGACCCAACACTGAGCCCTGAGGGACTCCACTAATAACATTAGTCCACGATGAGCAGTGTCCATTGATTACCACTCTCGGTCTTCTCCCCCTCAACCACCCCTTTATCCATGGCAGCAATTTGCCTCCAATGTCACACTGCTCCAATTTGTGTAGCAGTCTTCCATGTGCAACAGTATCAAAAGCCTTTCTAAGATCTAAGTATATAATATCAAAGCTATTCCCTGCATCCAGTTCTTTTGTGACTGCATCATAGTATCCAATCAAATTGGTCAGGCAAGACTTCCCCTTAACAAAACCATGCTGTGTCCGAGCTATAACTGAAGTCTTGTCTAGATGATCCTGCAGTGCTTCTTTAACCAGTGCCTCCATTAATTTTCCTGGAACAGAAGTTAAACTCACAGGTCTATAATTACTTGTGTCAGCCTTTGATCCTCCTTTGTGAATTGGGGTCACATTTGCACAATACCAGTCTATGGGTACCTCCCCTGAGTCCAAGGAAGCTCTCATAATTATGGCTAAGGGTTTGCTTACTTCCTTTGCTGCCTCCTTTAATATAACTGGATAGATCCCATCCACCCCGGGTGCCTTTCTTGTGTTTATCTTCAACAATTTCTCCTCCACTTTACTCCCAGTTATTTCAAGATTCTGTAGCTTACTGCTAGAGTTGAAACACATGGTTAAAAGAAGTTTAAAATCTTAGTGCTTTTTTCCCCTTTCAAATAAGCTATTGAAAGTTCAGTTCATGGATCAGGGTATGATCCAGAATGTTAAATTAAACACTCATATCAGTACTCCACCATGCATGAAATAGGCAAGGTTATAGTGACTTAATCAATTTTTATCTTCTAGAAAGCATTTTACATGCTTTCTAGAAGCAATACCATTTTTTAATTTGGCAAGGATTATCATCTGAATGGAAGATTATCATCTGAGTGGAAGAAGTTGTTTAGTTAGAACGGGGAGAAGTACCTTCTCAAGGAGCTTTAGAAGACTTGAGGCGTTGGAGATTGGCCGGTAATGCTTAAGAAGTGAAGGAGATTGAGTTTTGGGGACAGGCTTCACAAGGTAGATATTCCACTGCTGTGGAAAGAAGTGGGTTGACAAAACAGCATTAAAAACAGGGCTCCGTAGCCGAGTGGTCAGGAGCGGGAGTGCAGTAGCACACGCTCTTTGAGTAGACCGGGGTTCAAGCCCCTGATTGCTGAATACGGTCGAACTGCCAACCCGCACTGGACCAGCGTGGCAGATTATGGTCCATTTCCCTCAGCATGAATTATTGAGGAGGCTTCCATCCTGCAGTGGGTTGATAATGGCTGCACTTTATCTTTTTTTTTTTTTATCATCTGAATTAATTGCAAACTATTTTAGATTTGTTTTTTTTTCTGGGGGAACTGTGCGGCTTTCACCCAAAGTCAGCTGACTCAGTTATAGCTTAAAAAAAGGCTATAGGAATTCTTCTACTGATGTAATTTGAACTCACCCCTTTCAACACATAGTATGGATGGACAGCAGTCATACTGCTGTATACCCATAAGAATATTCATTTAGAAAGATGGTTTTAAACACAAGGTTTTTGTCTTAAATCTACAACTGAGAAAGTTTCAGAGAAACTTTGAGAACTACCTGGTGAATGGTCAAAATATTGAAATACATTTTGACAACTGTACAAATTTTAATAAAAATTTGGCTATTTCTATTTAGTTTTATCAAGTAGGGGTGGGGGGAGTTAAAAAAACTGAATATTTTTACTATATTGTGTTCAAATTTAAAATTTTTCTCCAGGTGGCATTAATTTGTAATTTTTGTTACAGTTATTTCTTGTTCATAATAAAAGTTATTCATATTATGTTATACAAATTTAAAGTTAGTACATTAAGTTATATTAAAGTACAAAATGCTACAAAAGACTTCAATTAAAAAAATCCATCTTTAATACAGTAATGTAGGATTGTGGTGTTATATGTCAACACAGTAGTTGAAATCAAATAAAAATCATACACTATATGGCATTTGATATTTCTACCACTGAAAACCAAGGGCTGAATTTTGAGACCACCAAGGATTAGCCTTATAATCAAGTTAGAGAGAAATAAATACCATTATCAATACCATTTCTTAATTTTTTAATAGACTGCTGTAACCAGTAGACTGCTGTTTGTTCAAGTACTTTTCAATTATAAATATACACCTGTCACTGATATTATCTTACTGTCTTGGGGAGAGAATGCTAATATGGAAGAACTCTTATTTATGCGTATCATTGGCATATACCATGTATGAATGCTATTTATAAAGCTCTCTTTCTTCTTAATCATTGGATAGACACAATTTGATTGTGCGAACCCTTGTTGAGCATATGCCCAAGCCTTGGTGGTGAAACTGTGTTCAGTTTTTAGTGGTAGTAGAGATCTCCCACTAAAGATTGATGGTTGCTTGTACTTGTATTCTTAATATGAACAATCATCTTACTAGGTATGTATCTATTTGCTCTTTTTTTATTTTATTACTTTTTTACCATCCACTTATAAAATTTAGATAGCCATTATTCTGTAACTGTTCGGGAATTGAGACACATTTACGATTTCTTATAAGTATAAATTTATCTAATTTCTGTTAGAAACAGCATCATGTCTTTGTACCACGCTATATAAAGCAGGTAGTCATATACCAAGGGATAGTGTGCATGCATTTTAGTGAAAGGGTCAAAAGCACAATCAGAGTGACTTTGAGGATGGTATGATAGTTAGTGGCAGACACGTTGAAATATAGTGTGTAGTGTACCAGCAACCGATGACAGGCTTGTGGATGTAAATAGCTTATCGATGTGAGAGGCCAACACAGAATGAGCAGGATGTTGTGCTCTAACAGACAGCAACAATCAAATGACAGTGCAGTATAACAGTGGTGCGTAAAGGGTTATGTCAGATGGGATATAACAGCAAGTTACCTCTCGAAATTCCATTCAACTGAAAACAGCAGCAATGACTAAAGTGGGCAAAGGAAAGCATTGACATCGGGTATTGAAGCAGTGGAAAAAAAGGTCTCTTGGGCTGATAAATCCAAATTCCAGTTGCTCTGTGCTGATGGCAGTAACAACATGAATTGATGGATCTGTTGTGCTAGGTATTAATACTTGCAGGCTGATGGTGGGTGTGATGGTATGGGAAGTGTTTTGTGACACATTGGATCATCTGAATTAATTTCACAGCCTGCTTGAACGTTGTTGGCAACCAAGTGCATGAGAGTGACTGTTTTCATTCATCACGTATCAATGCGATTGAGCATATGTAGGATGAGGTGTAGCAAACTCTTTCTGACAGGGATCTGTCACTATCCAATCTGAGTAAAGTCTGCATAGGCTTTTTCCCTTAACATTTTCAGTGCTTCGTGGAATCTTTGCTCTCACAACTTTAAGATGTTATGAGAACTAGGGTGCCTCCGTAGCCAGGTGGGCAGGAGTAGCAGTGTGTAGCACACGCTTCTTGATTAAAGCAGGGTTCGAGCCCGTGACCACCAAATACGGAGGAAGCGGAAAGGTCAGGGAATGACCACCGCATATCCCCGGAGCAATATGGCCTTAGTTGCTAATGCTCCTAAAAACCAAATAACAACAAAAATGAGAACTGGAGGAGGTACTACTCACTATTAGGTCGGTGCATCTAATAAACTGGCCACCCTTTTGTGTCTGGGTAACAAAAAAAGTAATCTTTCAGAAAATGTATACATGCTGTACATTTAACAAAAAAAGTAATCTTTCAGAAAATGTATACATGCTGAATATATTCTTAGTGCAATAAATTTGAATATATTCTTACCATTCTGAGATATATCTAATTTTTACAATCCCCTTGCTCTTTTAGATGTATGCTTGCTTGATGATCTTCTTTCTTAGCAACACTATTGAAGGACAATTAGTATCTACTGGTGCATTTGAGATTTCCTTCAATGGCAAGTTTAATTTTTATTCTATATATATAATAGAATTTTTAAAAATTACAAGAATTAGAAATTTTTTTTAGTTGTAGGATGATAGCACTCTGACATTACAGCAAACATGCATCCGGGTGGTGGTGCCCACTGAGAATAAATAACAGTAGTCTCCTCTGTTAGAGAAACATTATTTATTTGAAGTAGTGCAATAATTGGTATCTCATGAAGGTAGCCACAATATGAGATAAAATCTAAACGATGCCGTTACACTACGTATGTAGTGTAACGGCATCGTTTGTAGGATGATAGCACTCTGACATTACAGCAAACATGCATCCGGGTGGTGGTGCCCACTGAGAATAAATAACAGTAGTCTCCTCTGTTAGAGAAACATTATTTATTTGAAGTAGTGCAATAATTGGTATCTCATGAAGGTAGCCACAATATGAGATAAAATCTAAACGATGCCGTTACACTACGTATGTAGTTAAACTTATGGGTAAACTATGGTGTAGTTACACTGATATTATAAAGAACATTATAATGCAAACCATCCAACTGTTGTCCATGATATTGTACTTAAATCCAAGGTTGTACTTCTCATATTTTAATTGGTTTCATGTACATACAAAAAAATGTCTAGCTTTTGAAGCCCACTGAAGACTGAGATCTCCAAGCATTTTTGTCCATTGTTCTACTCGAAAATGCTTCAAAGTTAGTTGGTTCTCTCAATGATAGTAGAGATACTTAACAGTAAACTCTAGTATTTACCCTGCAAAACAGACAAACTGACCTTAGAGCACATGCAGTTTGTAAATATGCACAAAGTTGAATTGGTCCATAGGACTCATCTTAGCATTAACAAGAGAATCAAAATCATGGTTGCATAAATTGGGCTAACGTTTGCAGAATGTCAAAATTAAAGATACTACTTAATTAGAGAATCTGTATTTATGACTCGTATTCTTTTTCAAAAAAAAACTTATTATTGGTATGTTTTATATATACACAGTGTGGCTTCCAACATCTGATGGTAATTTGTCCCACAAAACTCATTGTACGTTGAAAATATTTAAGCTGAAACTAATAATACGAGGGGTATCGAAAAGTTCATACCCTGACCTCGATAAAACATCAATAGGAATATGCTGTTTTTAATATAAATATTTTTAATATTTGTCTACATATTCAATAACTAACGTGAAATTTAATTCCTGTAGGTGATCATACACTAGAGGTGGAGCCTGGAATCTGAGGAAGGACATTATGGTTGACAAAGTGAAATGTCGAGCAATGATCAAGTTCCTGCATTTGCAAAGCAAGAAAGCTCAGGAAGTTGGTGAAGAAATGAAAGCTGTATGGGCAGATTTGCCCATCCTATGACACTGAAAAAAAGTGGAAACAGGAGTTCCAGTGTTTTTGATGAGCCAAGAGAAGGAAGGCCATTGACATCCACAGATAGTGAGACAGTTGCAAAGGTTACGCAGCTGGTGCTGAGTGACAGATGTGTGACAATTCATTTCATCGAAAATGCAGTGGGAATTAGTTATAGGTCTGTTCGCAGAATATTTGGCCATCTGCACATGTCTGAGGTCTCCGCACGATGAGTTCCAAGATTATTGACGCCTTTGCAGAAGCAATGTTGCATGCAACGTTCCCGCCAACTGTTGGATGTGTGTAATGTGGATGTTGAGAACTTTTTTCATTGGTTGGTGACAAATGAATGTGGAACCACAAGGTTCCTCATTCATTTGTGGTAAGTGTGGAACTACGAGGAACCTCGTAGTTCTACACTTACCACAAATGAATGGAGAAATGTATTCTCCGGTAAGTGTGGAACTACGAGGAACCTCGCAGTTCCACACTTACCGGAGAATACTACAGAAATCTTTTGATAAAGTTACACGATGCTTTGAAGGTGAAAAGGCATGTAATGTTAATCAAAGGTGTCTGTCTTCTCTCAGACAATGCATCGGCTCACAACTCCGTTGCCACCACCATCTTTGTTGCCCAGTGTGACTTTGCAC
Organism: Mastigoproctus giganteus; assembly: GCF_048544385.1. Taxonomy (NCBI): domain Eukaryota; kingdom Metazoa; phylum Arthropoda; class Arachnida; order Uropygi; family Thelyphonidae; genus Mastigoproctus; species Mastigoproctus giganteus. Next base: position 243,596,796 of record NC_143575.1, read on the forward strand.
TACTGCAGAACCCACCCTATTCTCCTGACCTAGCACCTTCAGTTCTTGTTTCAAGAAATGAAAAAAACCATTGCATGGATGTCACTTTGATTAGCCTCAGGAAGTCTTCAAAGTGGAATTGTGGTTTCAGGCAAAAAGTGCAGACTTATATGATCAAGGCATTAAACAGCTGATCCATATATGGGAGAAATGTGTTACTATATATGGAGAGTACATAGAAAAGGATTAAAGTTCCTGTGAAGTTGCACCTTTCTAGGGCTATTTTTCTAGGTAACGATATGAACTTTATGATACCCTCCTCGTACATTGATTTCCTGTAATTTGTTCCCAACCATTGAGTTTCCTATTTCATGTTATACTTGATTTTTATATTAATAATGCGTGTTTTATAAATATTGTTTAATAAATAGTTAAAACATCTTAGAAAAAAAAAACCCAATAAATTAGCATTTACCTTAGACTTGAAATGCAGGCCTGATGAAATTAGTGGTGGGGTAAGTGGATCAGGCATTGGGTGTCTTTTAAGCATTTTATCTTTTGCTGCTGCCACTGGCAATGAAATTGTAAAAAGTGGACTGTTTTGCAGCTTCCTGAAGTAAGAAATAACTTTTGTCTTCCATTTTGCACGTCAGAAGTTCACTGTTTACTATGTGTCTAATACTAATACAGCCACTCCCCGATTAACGTAAGGGTTGCATTCCATGGAACTCTACGTAAGTTGGAATTTCCCCCATGCTTGTGCAGCACTCGCAGCTGTGCTCGCTGAATTGATTGAATCTAAAAAGAAATGTTCGATGAACATGTAAATATATTGTATTTATTCAATTTTTTATCTCATGCGTAGGAAAAATTACTAAAGTGTGCAATTTAAAAATTATAAAATTACAAAAAAAAAAGGGGGAGACAGGCATAATGTCAGTAAATTTTACCTCTCGAGCATCGTTGCCAGAATCGACATCTTCAGCTGATAATACGCCGCTGTGGAGATATAGAAGGGGTTGGCCGCTCAATCTTACAAAAGAACATATTAATGGATGACTGGACCATGGCTTTTTTCTTTTCATCTTAGATTTCTTTGTAGCAAGCAAGCATATCATTCATCCCTCTATTAACTTTTAAGAATCGTTTGCTATCAGGATCCATCTTCTCAAACCTCTCCATTGCCAATGAAATTTCACGAAATGCCATTGTCATCTCTCTGGTGATGAAGCGTCTCAGCCCCTTGTTTAGTTCATCTTGAGCTTTGTCAGCATTTTCTTCTTTCACTATCGCTGCCTGCAAGTCAATAAGTTCTTTGTTAAATAATTCCTTCTCTTCTTCCTCTATTAACTCCTCCACATCTTTGGCAACAACCTCCAACTGAAGTAGCTCTGCAGCCTTTACCATCTTATCTGTAATATCTTCATATGATTCGTCTTTTTCAAATCCTTCGAAGCCTTTTACGTGCTGTGGGCATATTTTCTTCCATGTGCCATTTAAACAACTTTTAGTAATTTCTGCCTAGACCTTATTAATGTTTAAGATGTTGTGGTAAATATCGTAAGATTTCCAAAAGTCTGTTAACGTAAAATTATTTTTCTCGCTGCCTACTGCAGACAATGCCTGAGCAAATGTTGTGCATAAATAGTATGCTTTTAAATTCGAAATAACACCCTGATCCATAGGTTGAATGAATGAAGTTATGTTTGGCAGTAGAAATATGACTCTCACGTTCGAATTGAAATCATCTAAATGCGTAGGATGTCCAGGAGCATTATCTAGAAGCAAAATCTTGAATGGAACGTCATTGTCTTCACAATATTTTTCAATCTTGGGACTGAAACAGCATTTAAACCAATCCTCAGAGATATACTGTTATCCGTGCTGTCTGGTTCGATTGGAAATGCACCGATAGGGTGGCTTTATTGATGCCCTTAAATGCAAGAGGATTTCCAGAATGGTACAAAGCAGTGATATTAATCTGTAATCTTACGCTGCATTAGCCCCAAGCAAAAGCATGGCCCTATCTTTTGAAGCCTTGAAACCTGCCATTCTTTTCCTCTTTAGCAATGTATGTTTGATGCAGTATTTTTTTCCAGTACAGTGCAGTCTTGTCAACATTAAAAATTTCCTGCATTGAATAGCGGCCTTCATCAATGATTTTTTCAAACACATCACAAGATTTCTCTGCAGTTGCAAAATTGGCACTGGTGACTTCACTTGATACTTTAATGTTTTGGAAACCAGTGCGATGTGTGAACCTATTAAACCACCCATTGCTTGCCACGAACTTGGCTGGGGGTTTGCCGTACTTATCCTTAATACAGTGGGGCCTCGACTTACGATAATATTGACATCCGATATACCTTCCATATGATCTCTTATTTTAAGGACTGATGATATATGCAGGTTCTAATGGCTTTCCAATATAGTTGGAATGACGTGGGCAGAAATTTTTAGACGCATGGTGTATGGAACATCATTCGTACAATTATTCTCAACCAATTAGTCTTTGTTATCGTTCAACAAAGTTATTATTCAACGTGTGGCGTGCGAACATCACTCGTACGATTGTTTCAGATCTGTGACGATCTGCAACTTAAAAGCTCCATCAACCAGTGGAGTGCTGTGTGCTTGAACACTTTAAAGCCAGCACAGCCTGGTTTGAGCACGTCAAAAAAAGGGTGAATATCAAAAGTGTTGAAAGGTATAGGGAGGTATCCAGTGCTGTATAAAAAAAAAAAAAAAAAAAGCAGTCGAGACCTTTAAAATTGATGAATTTGTTGAAATTTTTGTAAAATTGAAATTGAGTTTGTTGATCAGGAGGGTTCACCGGCAAGTTTTTAACACTGAAGAAACTGGCCTCTTCTGGAAGCGAATGCCCAAGAGAACATACATCGCTAAGGATGGGGCTAGTTTACCTGGGCATAAGCCTATGAAACATAGTTGTTGGGCACCAATGCCTCCTGAGATTTTAAGCTGAAGCCTTTTCTTGTGTATCACTAACACCCTCAAAGTATTTAAACAAAAGTTCGACAAAGGCATGCTGGGAATATTTTGGTGCAGTAACAAGGCCTGGGTTACAGGATATGTTTTCAATGAATGGGATCTTGAAATTTTCTGTCCTTCAGTGAACAGTTATCTTGAGAAAAATAAGCTTCCTGTGAAGGCACTGCTCCTGCTGGATAATGTGCCAGGCCATGATCCCAAACTTGTTCAATCTCTTGAGGCCAAATTTGAATTTGTTCAAGTCAAATTTTTGTCACCCAACACCACTCCTCTCCTTCAACCAATGGACCAGCAAGTGATTGCAAACTTCAAGAAAATCTACACCACAAAAATGTTCGCAAGTTGCTTTGCAGCAACCTTTGGTGAAAATGCTGTCACCCTCAAAGATTTTTGGAGATCGAAGTTCAACATGCTGAACTGTGAGAGGCTGATTGTAAGTTCTTGGAATGATGTTTCCTCAAGGTGCTTAAATTCAGCCTGGAAAAAAATCTGGCCTTTAATTATTCATAATGCTGACGGATTTGAAGATAATGGTACCTTGACAAATGATATTATCACATTTGGTAAATCAATCGGTCTGGAGGATGTGGAGAGAACCTTATTGACATCATGGGCGTGAGCTAACAATAGAGGAGCTACAAGAGTTGGAAAAAATTATGGAGAGTGACACTGGAGAGGAAGAGGAAGAAAAAGACACCCAAAAAAGTGTCACCTGAAGAGTTGAAGACTGTCATTTCTTTTGGGAGCGTATAAGAGAAGTGGTAAAAAAAAACCCAGACATTGAAAACACTGAACTCATGATGAGCAAAATGGAAGATGAAGTAATTTCTTACTTCAGGAAGCTACAAAAAAGTTCTCAAAAATAGTCCAATAGTGACAAATGGGCCTGGAGTACTGGGGTCCATTGTTTAATAATTTTTTTTTTTTTTTTTCAAATAGATATTTACAGTATACCCAGTATAAAATAAAAATATAAGTACAAATTCAGTAGCTTTCGGAACTCGTGTCCCTTTATCAACTGACAAATTTGAATACATTACAAGCAAAGTGTGGCACGTTACTCATTCGTCATTGTTGTAGCACGGACGTGTGCTGCCTTGCGCCAGTGATCATCCATCAATAAAATGGTTGTCTCCATGATGGGATGTATACGCATGCCTTTCTGGCGATTTAATGCCTTAGGGTTGTTTATTATGTTTAGTGACTCTAGCCATAGGCGGTGGCGAAAGTGTCGCGCGTTGTCCACTATCTCAAAGTCGCGCTTGGGGTCAAGATCGTGGTTGGTAGCCCAAAAATGTTCTGCAAGCGCGGACTGGTCAGTTTCGGCAAGCCGGATTGCTCTGTCGTGTTCCGTGAGGCGATCCTGGAGACGTCTCGATGTCTCACCTACGTAGCAACTGTTACAGGCCCTACAGGTGATACGGTACACTACATTGCTGCGTAAGACAGGTGTGACAGGGGTCTTCACACTGGAGACAAGTGAACGTAGGTTCCTACCTGGTAATTGCACACATTTGATGTTGTAACTTCTCAGGATCTTCGAGATACGTCCTGACACTCCTGGATAGTACGGAATGTAGGCGGATGACATGCCGACTTGCTTCGGAGGTCTTGGGTTGGAAGTAAGTTCTTGTGCCTGTAACAAGCATCTGTTTAGTACATGGGATGGATAACCGCATCTGGTTAGGTCCGCCTTCACACGGGAGATCTCGTTACGTCTAATTGTGTCGGTGCTGGAATGGCTCCAGGCCCTGGAGAACAGGGTGCGGGCAGTGCTATTGAGATGGCTTGGAGCGTGGCCGGACCCGTAGTTGGTGAATTGACCGCACCACATGGGTTTGCGGTATACTGAGGTCTCTAGATGTGGGCCTACGCGATGCACTAGTACGTCCAGAAACGGGAGCGAACCGTCCACCTCTGATTCTACGGTAAACTTGATGAAATTGGATAGAGAGTTGAGGTATTCTAGTAGTACCGTTTCAGAACCACGTGGTATTATGGTAAAAATATCGTCGACGTATCTACACCACGTTGTGATAGGTGTAGGTGGGTTCTGGTGTATCTGCTTCTCCAGATCTTCCATGCCGATGTTAGCTACTACGGAACTGACAGGGGCACCCATAGCAGTGCCATGTACTTGTTTGTAGAGTGAGTCTTCAAAGGTGAAGATGCTGCTAGAGAGGCATAGGTTGAGGGCGGTACAGATGTCATCAGTGGATAGTGACGTCCTGGATTGGAGGCTTAAGTCGCTCTCAAGGAGCCTTCTGGCGCAGTGCACGGCCTGTTGGACGGGAATCGAGGTGAATAAAGAAACCACGTCAAATGATGTCATGACAGAGTTATCAGGGATTGAAATGTCCTTAATGATGTTAATGAATTCACTGCTGTTTTTAACGGTGTGAGATGTATTACCTATAAGAGGCGAGAGGAGGCTCGCGATGTGTTTGGACAGTTCATACGTTGGGGCACTGCAGCAAGACACTATAGGTCTGAGAGGAATAGCCGGTTTATGGATCTTTGGTAATCCGTAGAATTGCGGTAGTTGGCAGCCAGTAGCACGTAGAAGATGGTGAGTCGCGGTCGGGATCTTCTTATCTTTAAGCCATGCGTGGACAAGTTTATTAACATTTGCTTCCAGACGTTTCAAGACTTTAACGGGAGGATCAGGTAGAGGTTCATATACGTTAGGATCGAGTAATAGGGCCAAGGCTTTCTCTCGGTAGGTTGATCGGTCCAGCACAATATTTGTCACTATTCGATCACTTTATGGCCATAATACCTACAACGATTGTGCACAGTTGCAAAAGTGCTTCCTCTCAATAGCTCGCTACAAGCAACATTTACGCTTCGCACACAGATGCAAAAGCAATCGAATTATACCTAAAGGGTTCCGATACAAAGCCCCGTTCCACAACTCTCATATGGATCGTGCCTGCTTTAACTTCAGCCTACGCACATTAAATTTGTGGATATCCCATCTCCACCGTGAAATCAGGAAAGCTGACTACAACAAGTCCAGACTGTTACAACATCTACAAGGTAAGGTCTCGCCTATTGTATTTACAAACCTTATACATACCATCTGCCATCGGGCTAGTCAGACCTCGGATACCTGCCGTTTACGCCAACAGCGCAAGTTCATAAACTTGAGCATAGAAACTAACTCCTTAAAGACGAACACTCGTTCAGACGACACGACTTCTTTCGTCTTGAATCTAAGTAACAAACAACTGTCCAACGAGCAGCTGAGTGTTTTATCAAACGGCATGAAATTCGCCGTTATACCACCGAAACCTCCCATCACACAGCTCGCTATGGGTATAGAAGCCAGTATTACCAACCTTCCCGAAGAAACTGCCAACGAGATCCGATTCAAGACTGCCGCAGTCCTCCGCAACACTCGAAAAACGTGCTCAAACCTCAACCACCGCCAACGTGCCGCCCTGTCATCTATAAGAAAAGACAACTCCATCGTTGTACTTCCTGCGGATAAAGGGCGCCGGACTGTTGTGCTGGACCGATCAACCTACCGAGAGAAAGCCTTGGCCCTATTACTCGATCCTAACGTATATGAACCTCTACCTGATCCTCCCGTAAAGTCTTGAAACGTCTGGAAGCAAATGTTAATAAACTTGTCCACGCATGGCTTAAAGATAAGAAGATCCCGACCGCGACTCACCATCTTCTACGTGCTACTGGCTGCCAACTACCGCAATTCTACGGATTACCAAAGATCCATAAACCGGCTATTCCTCTCAGACCTATAGTGTCTTGCTGCAGTGCCCCAACGTATGAACTGTCCAAACACATCGCGAGCCTCCTCTCGCCTCTTATAGGTAATACATCTCACACCGTTAAAAACAGCAGTGAATTCATTAACATCATTAAGGACATTTCAATCCCTGATAACTCTGTCATGACATCATTTGACGTGGTTTCTTTATTCACCTCGATTCCCGTCCAACAGGCCGTGCACTGCGCCAGAAGGCTCCTTGAGAGCGACTTAAGCCTCCAATCCAGGACGTCACTATCCACTGATGACATCTGTACCGCCCTCAACCTATGCCTCTCTAGCAGCATCTTCACCTTTGAAGACTCACTCTACAAACAAGTACATGGCACTGCTATGGGTGCCCCTGTCAGTTCCGTAGTAGCTAACATCGGCATGGAAGATCTGGAGAAGCAGATACACCAGAACCCACCTACACCTATCACAACGTGGTGTAGATACGTCGACGATATTTTTACCATAATACCACGTGGTTCTGAAACGGTACTACTAGAATACCTCAACTCTCTATCCAATTTCATCAAGTTTACCGTAGAATCAGAGGTGGACGGTTCGCTCCCGTTTCTGGACGTACTAGTGCATCGCGTAGGCCCACATCTAGAGACCTCAGTATACCGCAAACCCATGTGGTGCGGTCAATTCACCAACTACGGGTCTGGCCACGCTCCAAGCCATCTCAATAGCACTGCCCGCACCCTGTTCTCCAGGGCCTGGAGCCATTCCAGCACCGACACAATTAGACGTAACGAGATCTCCCGTGTGAAGGCGGACCTAACCAGATGCGGTTATCCATCCCATGTACTAAACAGATGCTTGTTACAGGCACAAGAACTTACTTCCAACCCAAGACCTCCGAAGCAAGTCGGCATGTCATCCGCCTACATTCCGTACTATCCAGGAGTGTCAGGACGTATCTCGAAGATCCTGAGAAGTTACAACATCAAATGTGTGCAATTACCAGGTAGGAACCTACGTTCACTTGTCTCCAGTGTGAAGACCCCTGTCACACCTGTCTTACGCAGCAATGTAGTGTACCGTATCACCTGTAGGGCCTGTAACAGTTGCTACGTAGGTGAGACATCGAGACGTCTCCAGGATCGCCTCACGGAACACGACAGAGCAATCCGGCTTGCCGAAACTGACCAGTCCGCGCTTGCAGAACATTTTTGGGCTACCAACCACGATCTTGACCCCAAGCGCGACTTTGAGATAGTGGACAACGCGCGACACTTTCGCCACCGCCTATGGCTAGAGTCACTAAACATAATAAACAACCCTAAGGCATTAAATCGCCAGAAAGGCATGCGTATACATCCCATCATGGAGACAACCATTTTATTGATGGATGATCACTGGCGCAAGGCAGCACACGTCCGTGCTACAACAATGACGAATGAGTAACGTGCCACACTTTGCTTGTAATGTATTCAAATTTGTCAGTTGATAAAGGGACACGAGTTCCGAAAGCTACTGAATTTGTACTTATATTTTTATTTTATACTGGGTATACTGTAAATATCTATTTGAAAAAAAAAAAAAAAAAAAATATTAAAAAATAGTCCACTTTGGAAAGTTTCTTTGCCAGTAGCGACAAAAAACTGAAAAGACACCTGACACTTGATTGTCCCACCACCACTATGCCACCATTGATTTCATCAGCTTTGCACTTCAAGTCTAAGGTAAATGCTAATTTATTGTTTGTTTTTTATTTTAAGATGTTTTACAACTATTTATTAAATAATCTTTATAAAACACTCATTTTTAATGTAAAAATGAAGTATAACATATAAGAAATACCTGTTTTATATGTTGTTGGAGAACGAATCACAGGGAATCAATGTATTATTGGTTTCAACTTACAATATTTTCAACATACAATGGGTTCTGTGGAACGAATTACCATCGGATGTTGGGGCCCCATTGTACCTTCATAAATACTTCATACTCCTTGCTTTTGCTTGAATGGCCATTAGACTCCGGGGCACTTTCTTCTGAATCTGATTTTCCATCCATATTATTAATAGCTGTTCTATCTTTGATATAGCACCTGAACACTGCTTTGTGATCACTGTTGATCTTAAATGCATTGATCCTTTAACATGTTCTTTTATATATGCACTGTCCTTTAAAGTAGTATTCACTGTTGAAGCAGCGAGACCTAATTCCCTTGCAGTAGATGACAAACTTTGTTCTGCTCCGTACTTCGCACCTCTCACTTCGACCATGTACTTAGCAGGGTTGTTTGTGGGAAAAAGATTAAGCGTGCTGGCTTTATGATTAGGATTGTCCGGTTTCTTGTAGGTAAATGAACAATCTGTGCAAGGTCATTAGTAATTGTAAAAGCCTCAGCATCTCGACCAGCTGGGTTGGTGTGACTAGAAAACAGAAGCGAGCTGGAGTTGTGAACATTAAAATCACCAAGGAAAATTACCTCACTGTTAGAAAAGTTGGACTGGAGAAAGCCAAGTTGCAAAGAGAGGAAGTCAAAGAGCTCCAAGTGATTAGTGGAGTTGAGAGAACGGTAGGGATAACAGATGAATATGACATAATGAGGTAGAGAGATTTTGAGCCAGAGAAGATCGAAAAGAGAAGATTCCAAATTAACAAGTCTCTGACAGGGAATATTGGAGTGGACATATGCACAAGTACCACCTTTGAGGCGAAAGGAATCATACAGTGAATAATTTGGGCAGTAGTTGAATCAACTGATAACTGAGATTCTGTCAGAAAAAGTACATGGGGTTTGGCAGACTGCAAGTGGAAATGGACATCGTTGAGATTAGAATTGAGACCACGTATATTTGGGAAATGAATTAGGAAGTGTTTGGGAGGTTTAGATCTTTTCGCAGATAAGCTTACTCTATTAGTTTGACAATTCATGGTGTATTCAATAGTAAGAAAAAATCAGAGGGACATGCTGTATGAAGGAATGAAATTTTTGGATATGGCGTACACATGGTAGGAATATACCCAGATCCTTGACATAACGTGGCCTTGACAATGCCTCCTGCATACACACTACTAGGACTCCCTCCGGTCACTATCTGGCAGAATAGAGATAGCAAGATTATACACTAGCTGATCCGGAAGTCTACTAGAGAATTACCAATAGGTTCGGTCCAGTGTACTAACTAGCAGCCAGCCTGCGAACACCGTTTTAGAGCTGTACCCTCGAAATGTAAGGAAGATTGGATCTCAACACAATGTTGAGATCCAATCATCGTTCTATCATCGTTTTAGACTCCCAGGTAGCAAGTACAGCTTGTTTGGTATATCTGAGAGAATGTCTGTGACAACCTCAAGGACCTGATGTATACAGGGCCATCTGAAAAGTTTGTGGCCCAAATATGAAAGGTTGGTGGTACAATGTTAAAAATTCTGGTATTTAATGTATAACACTTCACATAGTAACCTACAATTTTTGTGCATATGCAATAACATTTTTTTTTTAATTACAAGGTCACGAAGTCAAGTTATGTGAATGAGGAAAGATGGACAAAATCAGTCACCATACAGTCATCCAGTATTCAGGAAAAAAGGGACTAAGGCCAAAGGCATTTCATGAGGATATGGTTACAACACTGGAAGAGGATGCCCTTTTCTATTCCATGGTTAAAAAGTGGGCAGCAGAATTTAAATGAGGAAGGGACTGCCTGAAAGATGACATGCACTGTGGAAGACCTGCAATATCCATCACTCCAGAAGTTGTTGAAGGTGTGCATGATCTGATGATGAATGATTGATGAGCAATAGCAATGAAAAAAGTATCAGCCTACTAATGGGTCCCAAAGTTGTTGACAGCAGATAAAAAATGCACAAGAATTGTTTGGTCAAGTGAACATTTGCATAATTTTCAAGCAGATCCAGGAAATTTTCTTGCAAGATTTGCAACTGTAGATAAGATATAGACCCATTGCTTTCATCCAGAGAGCAGTCCAGTCAGTGGAAGCACGGCTCTTTTCCTTGTCCAAAGAAAGTGAAGTCTGTTCTTTCTGCTGGCAAGGAGATGGCATTGGTGGAAGCACGGCTCTTTTCCTTGTCCAAAGAAAGTGAAGTCTGTTCTTTCTGCTGGCAAGGAGATGGCATTGGTGTTTTGGGAAGTTAAGAGTGTTACTAGTGGATTACCTTCAGAAATTCCAGACAGTCACAATGGCTGTTGTTGTTATTTGGTTTTTTAGGAGCATTAGCGAGTAAGGCCATATTTCTCTGGGGATATGTGGTCATCATTTCCTGACTTTTCCGCATCCTCCGTATTTGGTGGTCAGGGGCTCGAACACTGGTCTAATCAAGAAGCGTGTGCTATGCACTGCTGCTCCTGCCCACCTGGCTACGGAGGCGCCGTCACAACGGCATATTACGCAAACTGTGTTGAGGTATTTGCATGAAAGGTCCCTGAGGTTGTCACAGACATTCTACCAATTTTCATGCAGTTGCAGTAACATTTTTTTATTTTTTTTATTACAAGGTCATGAAGTCAAAGTTATGTGAATGAGGAAAGATGGACAAAATCAGTCACCATACAGTCATCCAGTATTCCGGAAAAAAGGGACTAAGGCCCTTTGTTAGACATATATTCCAGACAAGCTGTACTTGCCACCTGGGAGTCTAAAATGCTGATGGAACTGATATTTGGGTGACATTCAAGTCAAGTGGACCCAATTTTGGTGAAGTCCGGACAGTCTATGACAGCCAGATCCTCTGCTTGCACCTTCACGATGGTGGGACTGTTAGTAATCCTGGGTATAACAACCATGCACAAGCACACGGTGGGTGACCACCCAGGTGTGAACCAACGTAAGCAGGGGTTGAAGTGTGGTGCCTACACCACATGGAGGAATGCCGCAGTACTGGGTGGTAGATGACTCTCATCAGCCGGTGCAATACCACCACTTTGCTTATTGGAGGCTTGAAGTGGTGAAACCCATGTTTAGTCTCCAGAGCTAAGTTCTGGTCAACACTTCCCCATCTCTTCCATCATGCAGTATGATTGATGACTTTTGAGGTTATGATGAACATCGTAGCGAGATCCAATCTTCCTTACATTTCGAGGGTACAGCTCTAAAACGGTGTTCGCAGGCTGGCCGCTAGTTAGTACACCGGACCGCACCTATTGGTAACTCTCTAGGTGGCTTCCAGATCAGCTAGTGCATAATCTTGCTAACTCTATTCTGCCAGGTAGTGTGTATGCAGAGGGCATTGTCGAGGCCACGTTATGTCAAGGATCTGGGTATATTCTTACGATGTGTACACCATATACAAAAATTTCATTACTTCATACAGCATGTCCCTCTGACTTTTTCTTACTATTGAATACACCACGAATTGTCAAACTAATGTCAAACTTTATCTGCAAAAAGATCTAAACCTCCCAAACACTTCCTAGTTCATTTCACAAATATACGTTGTCTCAGTTCTAATTTCAATAATGTTTGCCAAACCCCATGTACTTTTTTCCGACAGAATCTCCTTTATCGGTTGATTCAACTATTGCTCACCTCAGTTGCCCAAATTATTTGCTGTATGAGTCCTTTCACCTTAAAGGTGGTACTTGTGCATATGTCCGTTCCGATATTCCCTGTCAGAGACTTGGTAATTTGGAATCTCCTCTTTTCGATTTTCTCTGGCTTAAAAAAAACCTCATTGTCTCAAATTCATTTGTTGTCTCTAGCATTCTCCCAACTCCACTAATCACTTTGAGTTCTTCGACTTCCTCTCTTTGCAACTTGACTTTGTCCAGTCCAGCTTTCCTAACAGTGAGGTAATTTTCCCTCACTGTTAGGAAATCCTATCCATAGTTTTGCCGATGATAGCACATTGCATTCCACTTTCCATTTTGAGAAACCTTGTCCTGCTCAATCAGCCTCAACTTCTCGAAAATCTGCTACCAATTCCTTAAATGCCAATCTTCAGGTAATTCTCCAGTGGGGCAAAGACAACTTAGTTGATTTCAACCCTTCTAAAACTCAGTCTTGTCTTATATCTCACAAAAAGGATTCTTCTGTTCCTATGCTTATCTTTAGTGACACTCCGATTTCTAGGCAAAATGATATATCTCTTTTGGGGATTACCCTGACTTCTAATCTCTCTTGGCACAAGCACATTACAAATATTGCTTTCCTCTGCATCTAAAAAACTTGGTTTTCTCTTTCGCTCTCAGCGTTACTTTTCTTCCAAACAGTTGTTCACTCTGTACAAATCACAAATCCACTCTACCATGGAATATCATTCCCACATCTGGGGCGGTGCCTCCAAAACATCTCAGGCTTCTAGATTCCATTCAGAAGATTGCAGTTAGGTAGGTTAATTAATGACTCATCTCTAACAGTCTCTCCACTCGTTGTCTCAAAGATGTACTGTTTCTGCTGCATGCCTTTTCTACAGATACTTCCATGGGCACTGTTCTTTTTAATTGGCTTCTATATTTCAAAACAGTCCAAACATGTGCCACCAATATCCATTTACTGTCCAACTTCAAACTCACAGAACCAGCTTTTCATCTTTCTTGTTTATTCATTCAACTGCCAATTTCTGGAACAACCTTCCTTCATTTGTATTTCCTGAAAATTACGGTCTACAGAAGTTCAAGTCTAATGTCAACAAATATCTTCTTTTTCTAAAGTAATGGAGAAATCAATTAACTGGCAACTCTTAAACTACCTAGAAACCTTCTGTCTGATCAACAATCGGCAGTATGGATACCGTCTAATTCTCAACCTTCAACCCAAGCATGGTACTAAGTACTATAGGTTCTAATACCTCTCGTGTTTGGGGGTTTCATAAAAAAAAAAAAAAAAATTGAACCATCAAACAGAAACGTTGAGGGAAAACTGTACAAAGGAGTATTATTCCAGCAGGACAGTACATCTGCTCACAAGTCTGTCATTACCATGGCGTAGCTTTGATATCGTGTACTATCATCGATGTTCATGAGATCAAGCACCATCAGACTTCCACCTATTTCTCAATTTTAAAAATATCTTGCTGGCATCCATTTCCCACTGACAGTGATGTCATTGCTGCAGTGGATGTATTCAGAGAGGTCCAAGAGAAAACCTTTGCAGCTGGAATGAACACATTGCAAAAGCTTATTGACTCCAAAGGGGACTGTATTGGAAAGTAACATGTTACTAGATTCCTCAAATAAACCCTTCATACTCAGGCTATGAACTTTTCAAATCCCCCTCATAATGTATAGCTACCATCTTTAAAATGAAATTTAGGGAGGTTCAGTTCTTTTAGCAGATAAATTTGTTCATTTAATTTGACTATTCATGAAGCATTTGTTAGATGATGTAGCTGTTTATGACTTATTGCTGTTAAAAAGAAAGTTCAAGGGTGCATATTTTGTTATTGATGACTGGGAAGAAACTTTTTATAGTAATTTCTTATTAAAAGTTTCTTTTTTCTAGGAAAAGAAACATCGGGTTCTGAAACCATATAAAACTTCTAGAAAGTGAATGACCTCCTTAGTCTCAAGTGGAGGCCACTGGGAATTGTTTTTCATCCTTCAAACCAGACTGTTTTTTTTTTTTTTTTTTGTTTTTTACATATGCAATTCATAAACATAAAACATAATTAGGACATTAATTATAGTAATTAATCTTCGTAATAAAACAATATTAAAAATATAATCAAAGCAACTTGAATAATATACTAGTGCATCGTGACCAAACCTAAAATAACCGTGGTTAAAAGCTTTACCCTTTTTCTTGGGAAGTAGTTTTAGCTAACTTCTAAATTTATAAAACTATTTTGAAAAAATTTAATGTCATAAGAGTATAGCTTTTAATTTCATCTTTTTTTTGTGAAAGACATATGATTTCGAAAGGTACCTAGAAAAACCATCTTTTGTAGCCAAAATGTGCATCCTTCAGAGTAATTTCTTCCAAACATTTTTCTAAATATTTTTTCTTAATGTGTTTTTAAATGTTTTTCTAAATAAAGTTTAATATATCATGTTTCAGTAAAATATTTAATGTTAATAATTGAAATTTTTGTTTCTTTTATTGGGGTAATGGCTGGAATACTTATATTGAAGCTGTATTTATCTAAAATACACCGTCTAGGTGGAAGTAGGAAATATTAAATTGTGGAAGTAAAATAAGCTTTTATTTACTTTTTTTTTTTTTTTTTTTGTCTCCTCATGTTGTAGATGTTCCAGTCTGGTCCAAAATAGAAACTGGTAGAATACCATCACCCCCAGAATTATTCCAGATTATAGATAACCATATTTTATTGAGAAGTACAGATGCATCATTGGCCTTATAACCAAGGTCTGGTGGTATTATGCCACTCATGAGGTACCTTTTAAGCAAAAATATTAGTAATCTGTTTCAAAAAAGCTAATGGTGATATACTGTGCTAAATATAGATCAGATGAAGTTAGTTTTAAAGAAAATACACTTTTTCCACATAAGTTTAAATTAGATTTGTCAGTAAGTCAGGATAAAATTTTTACAAATGCATGTTGAAATAGAAAGGAATGACTAAAGATGAAAACAGCTAAGGGGAAAAAAGTGTATTTAGTGTCTAACAGCACCAAGAGGTCCCCCGATTTCTGCATTGCTTTCATTGTAGGTGTAGGACAGTACCCTGTAAAGGCCAGAGATTTAAAAGTGGTGTTATACAGTAAAATCTCATTAATACAAAGTACTCGTTTATATGAAGCACATACCATTCCCCTTCGAAAGGATAGGCTTTTCTATGTAAATATGTTCTTTTTCACCACGTGAGAAATAAATATTTTAATTTTGTATGTTTAATACAAATCTTGGCAGAGCGATTCCATTATTGCCCCCAGCCACCTGGCTCCCTACTTCCTGAAGGATGGCACTGACTTGTTAGAAATTAGTTTTGTGTAAACAAAAGCAGTTTATGGTAGCTACAACGTCAAGTGCACTCTGACAAACATCTTTCTGAAGGATGAGTTGTTAAATTAACAAAAGAATAAAAAGTTTTTCTAAGTTGTTTGCATGTACTCTCTTGATCTCCATTGGAATAGGGTCAGTTGCAATTGTTAACCCTGCCGACCGGGGTAGCCTGGTGGGTAAAGTGCCTGCCTGGCAACCCAAAGGTTGCGGGTTCGATTCCTGCCTCAGGCTTGGATCAAAGTACTGCAAAAACTTTGGAAGGTGCATTATGGCCACAGAAGCCTATGCCCCAACAACTACCAAAAAAAAAAAAAAAATTGTTAACTCAGTTCAAAGAGTCTTTTGCTATCATATACAGCAGTCTATTTTTTTGTGCCATTTTATCTGAGCTGATGTCTTTTTCGGAACTTGTCTTTAAATTAATTTAATTTGTTTATATTAAACCTTATCCAGCAGCGTTATAGCGACAAAACGTAGGCGGACAGAATTTAGGATGGAAAGAAGCAAAGCGGACATTGCAAAGGAATACAACATCCCTTTACTTACTTTATCCACAATACTGAAAAACTGAAACAGACTTGAAGAAGTTCGTGACACTGGAGCAGCAGTGAAAAACAGGAAATGAATCTGTGGTGCAAAACACGAGGAGCTTGAAACAAAACTTTTTGAGTGGTACCAGCAAATGCGTGCATATAATTTGCCAATATTAGGTCTGATTTTGCAAGAAAAGGCAAATTATCTAGCTCAGCAACGTGGGATTAGCAACTTCAAATACAGCAGTGGCTGGCTCCAAAGATTTAAAGACAGGGATATCTTGGTTTCGCAAAATGTTTGCAGTGAGTCTGGATTAGTTGACAAAGAAAGGGCTGCAGGCTGTTTGTGTTCTGTTTGTGTTTGCGTTCCATCCTTGAAAAATATGAGGCAAAGGATATTTTTTTATCTTGACGATACAGGTTTATTTTATAATTTGCTGCCAAACAAAACATTTACTGTTCCAGGAGAGCCTTGTCATGGTGGAAAATTAAGTAAACAAAGACTCGCTGTTCTGTTAGCTGCAATTCAGATGGCAGTACAAAACTATGACCCTTGTGATTGGTAAGTTTTCCAAGCCAAGGTGTTTGAAAGCAGTTAACCAACTTCCCTGTGATTATGAGTCCAATAGAAGTGCTTAGCTTACGGTCAAAATTTTTCAGTCTTGGTTATCAAAATTGGACAGAAGAATGGCTTCAGAAAAAAAAAGGAATATTTTAATGATTCTAGACCGTTGTATTGTACAGCACATTCTGCCGAGACACTTAAGTTGACAAATTTACCGCTATTGTTTTTACCCTCCAATAACACCACTTTAATGCAACCATTATCTCTTGAGGTTATAAATAATGCCTTGGATCAAGGCATTATTTATAACCTCAAGAGAGCAAGTGCCCACCTGATAAGGTACTTTACACATATATAATATCTTTATTGCAATCAGCGAAAATAAGTAAATTTTACATGTATACCTGATGCAGTGCCCATTACAGCAAAAATACTTGATCTGCAACAGGAGGGAACAATTTGGAGCCAAATTGGAATGTCTTGGATGCTATCCGTAATCTTGTTATTGCTTGGGAAAGTATTACTGTAATAATCAACTGCTATAGAAAGTGACATTAGTAGAGGCATATGATGCAAGAAAGCAAGCTTATGCAGCATCAACCAAAAAAAAAAAAAAAAAAAAAAAAAAAGCTCCCATTTCACCCCTCCGTTTGTTCCAAATACCTGTCCAGCTCGGCCTTAAATTTATTTAGGCTATCAACTTCCACCAACCAACTACCTGCTGGCTAAAGGCAAACTTCAACACATCTTTCCTCAGTTTTAATTTATGCCCTCTCAGGTGATTATTCTGAGCAAGAGGAAGAATCCCATCAGCATTGAGCATGCTCAAACCATTCCAAGACTTTATACACCTCAATCAGATCACCTCGCAGGTGCCTAGTTTCCAGATACTGTAATTTGCAAAATTTAAGCCTTTCTTCATAAGAGCAACCCTTTGTTTCATTCACTAATCTTGTTGCCCTTCTCTATACTCGTTCCAACAGCTCTACATCCTTCTTAAAATTAGGCTTCCAGACCTGTATACAGTACTCAAGATGTGGCCTGACCATTGCCTTATACAAGGGGATAATCATCTCCTTATCCCTGCTAGAAAAATTCCTGTATATCATTGACAAGACACCATGTGCTACCCTTGCAGTCAGTCTGCACTGCTCAGAAAACTTCATATCTGCCTGCACAATTACCCCCAAGGTCTTTTCATTCTCTACCACTGTCAGTGTAGTACCACAGAGTTGATACGTTACTCTGGTGTTACTGCTTCCCATTTGTAGTACTTAACATTTGTCAATGTTAAACTTCATTTGCCACCTCTCAGCACATCTGCTCAACTTTTCTAGATCCTGTTGCAGCAGCGTACTGTCATTAGTGTCCTTAACATTTGTCCTGTTCGTTTGGCCATTTAGCTGCTGGACACCTGTTGAGGGCCCAACGTTGCCCACACTGAGTCCTATGGAGGCAGACCAGGTACACCAGTATTTTTAGTTAAATACTCTGGCAGATCCTGCCACCTAATTTCCTGAGATTTCAGTGGCTAAGACCTATATATATTTAAAAAAAAGGATTCAGTTAGGCCGAAAGAGGTTCCAAGAGTATTGAGTTTGGAATTTTAAATTTTTGTTGAGTGGGGCATTCACTTTTCACATAGGTAGAGTATGGGAGGGGGGTGGATGGCTGGGGGGAAAGACAGAAATATGGGGTCAACAGGGAAGGTGACCCCAGGTATATCAGTGGGGCATCCCATGCCCACCAGAGGGAGGAGTGGCAGGGAGGGGAAGGACCGGCAAACCATTCCTCCTGCCAGGGATGGGTAAAGAAAGTGGGTCGGGCAAGAGAGCCCCACCCAGTTCTCCCTAGTGGCTTGCAGTGTCCGCCAGCAAGTGCAGTCCGATGTTAGTGGAGGCTAGTCCTCTTCTAGGTGTGTGGGTCCTATCTGGTGTGGGTTCATCCTGGGAGAGGCCACATCTTGGTGGTGCCACTCCCATTGGTTCCTAGATCAATGCTGTTTCAGTAATACCATGTATTGGTGCTCCATTTATTTTGGTGCATGTTATCCATAAGGGTCTGCTCTTTGTACGTTTCGTGGGGGGAAGGTTTACTATATTTCTTTTGATTTATTGTATTACTTAATTATATGAGATAATTAGTAATAAAGAGAAGTGCCCTCAAACCTCTGATACCTACTTACGCTACCTGACTGCAGTATTTAATCAGAATTTTCGTGGTCCAGAGGGCCTTGATTTCCCTCGGTCCTAATAGAACCTGATTATGTCGGTAAGCTAGTGTCTGAGTCTATGAATAATTACAAACAGTTATAATACCTTTGAAACAACTTTAATATATGTCATAATATATACAAGTACACTATAATACATATTATAAATTTCATAAGTATAGTATCTGCAATTTCTTCCCAAAGTGAAGACAGTTCAAACACTATACCAGCAGATTCTAATCTGGTTATAACATTGGATTTACCTTCTCTTGGTGAACAACATAGGCATACTTTAACAATTCCACTATTTATTCTTGCCCTGTAACAGGTTAGGCTACCTTACCTAATATACACATAATTCATTCTAACATTATGGGAATCTTCTATTCTTGAAGCCATTCCAATTCAGTTTAATACAAAATCTACTTATCCTATTTCTAAATACCCTTAAGATGTTGGCTAGATGTGTGTAACAATTTGTGATCTATTTTAATTTCTACCTTTGGTACGAAATACATTCTATAAGTGTCAGCTTTCTTAATTTATGTAAAATTTCCCTTCTATAAAGCATTAACTGTCTCTGCTCTCCCTAATGTTTGTCGCAACTTTACCTTGTCGTTTTAATTAACACAAATTCATTGGATTATGATCAGATGCCTGACATAACCATCTCCTTTTGTGTAAATCTGGCTTTAATCGTTTCTGTTAACATCTCATTCACCTAAAGCACTCAATCTATTACTCAGGGATACAAGAGCCCTAGTATATGCGTGCGTGCGTGTGTGTGTCCTGGAATTTACTTTGTGGCTTATATAGCATGAAAGTAACAGTCCACTTACTTTATTTCTATCTTGCTCTTTCCTTGTCCTAAGTTAGTGTTCCGTTGGTATTCACCTTCTGCTGCTTCCACCTTTCTGAAGGACCTCTGGTGATTGGCAATTATTATTACATCTAAGAGATGGCCTTCATTCCAGTTTAGTAGGCTGTACTGCTTGTGGATTGTGGAGGACAAATAAGGACCAGCTCCTCACCTTTCCTATAGATTCCATCTCTCCGTAGGGACATCACTTTATTGGGAGATTCTTTCTCACTGTAAGGCACATAATTATCTTAACTTTACACTCACTATCATTATTTTCTTTTACTTCTCTCACATCACAACCTTGTTCCGACCCATACTCTGACTACGACTTTGATTGTGCTCCCACTTCTCTGTCTCACCCTCTCTCTTTTTCCCCCCCAAATCACATGTTAATTTCTCTCATCTATTCGTTCATCATTCCTCGCCTGATCTCTTCCACCAATCACGTCGAATTCCTTTTTCTTAACTTTTATTTCCCACCCATTTTCTTACTAAGAATAGCATATTCTTTATTGCTATTTCTTATTGTTTTTAAAATTCCTTCCCTACAGCCCTTCCAGAGAAATCGCTTACAGCAGCCTCTTCCATAATTTGTCACGAGCCTTCACTGATTCGGCGTGACCACTTAGCCTTTCCTGTTGCTTGGTTTTTGTCAGGATCCTTACTTGCCCTTATTTCTGGTGTTGTGTCCCTTTGTCAATTTTAAGTGAACCTTTTAGTCATCATTATCTGTGCCTGAGCTCTTAATCGCCCCTTTTGTCAGAACTTCGAGTTGTTCTAAGTGACATTGTCACTTAGAACACTTAAATTTATACTAACATTTCGTTGATGCTAAATTAAACCTTTTTTTAGTTACACTTTCACTTGCCAAGACTCAAATACACCAGATAATGTAAGATCTACTCTTACAGTTTGTCCTTAGTATTTTGCCGTCATTTCCTCTGTGTTGATATTCATCATCAGTTTAACTTATTTATTGTGCTTATCTGTTTGTTTTCATTGAAGACGTCAAGTGCAAATCAGCTGAGGGCTTTGTATTCATGTTCTGAATCCAGTAGATGGTGTTCTTGATTTTTGGCAAGTATTGGATATCAGTTATGTCTACTTCTGTGTTCTTCATAGTATTCACAGTCATGCATAATATGCTGGCAGGTTTCAGGTTCTTCACGGGGACATGTGGACTCTTTTATTATTTTGAGTGCATTCAGTTTTGCTTTAAATGGACTGTGGCCAGTCAGGAGGAAGGTTGTATTTAGCCCCGGATAGAACCACGAGGGGGCTTTTGGGTACATTTTTGCAACTCAGTATGAAGCTTCTTGCAACCTGACCCTTTGGCAACATCTCCCATCTGTGCTGCCAAATCTGCAACATGAGGCACTTTTGTTTGTTTCTCTGTCGTCCAGCTGTTAATTAGGTCCAGGGTGAAGTCATAGTTGGAGGCAGGCATATCCTTGGATAGTAAATACATGAGTCCGCATCTAGTCACCTTGAGGTTCAGTGGATGAGCTGCCACCAGGACCTGCAGAGCATGGGTGCTTTCCGTTTTGCAGGCCCTGGTTATAGTTAGCAGCGTGTTTCTTTGGATTTCCAGCAGTCTCCTGTTGACTGTGGTTCCGGCCTTCCTGAACCAGATTGGTGATCCATAGGTAATCGCTGGGATGAATATTGTTTTGTAATACAGGGACAGGGTCATCCTGTTGAGTCCCCAGTCCCTGCGAGTTATTCTTGCTACGTGCTGCATAGTTCCTTAGTTTTTCTCTCAAGTAGGTGAGGTGTAAAAGACAGGTTTCCATCCAGGGTAATACCTAGATACTTTATTTGCATTTGCTAGTTTAATGGTTCTTCCCACTATTTTTATTTGTGGTAATAGTCTGATTTTTAAAGAGCCTTTTAGTAAAATCTGTAACGTGTGTGTTTCACCCAATTCTGTAGGGTTTGTAGTGCTTGGTTTGCCTATGTAAACGCTAAGGGGAATGTGTTTGGTACAGAGAGTTTGTGAAGAAATTAGGCACCAACTCAGCATTCCACTTTTGCAATGGGGCTTTATGAAAGTTTGAAGAGAAGGGTAGATGCCCTTGCAGGAATTAAAGTTGGGGTCCATCAAGCACTCAGCTGCTCGACTCATTGTCAGAGCTCGCACTTGTGCATCTGGCAATGCAGTGGCAATCTCTAAGGCAGAATACAGTAATCCCACAGGTGGTTATTGTCAGGAAAATATGTTGTGCAAGAAGGATTGGTGGAATAAGACCAGGGTATATGTACCAGAGGTAAAAGTAGATGATGTTAGAGCAGATATCTTTTAAGGGCACAAAAGATAATATTGTACACTTTGGCACTAATGATATTTAGAGTAGGAGATCTCAGGACTTCCTTAACAAATAGAGGGCAATATTGGGAAAAAGTTGCAAGTTGAGATTAAATTTGAAAGCATCAATCAATTCAGCCCTGGAGAGAATGTGCAAGGCTCATGGGGTAGAATTTTTTCTTGGAGTGATCTGTGCTTGTTAACAGGAGACTTTTTACAGGGATAGGATGCACTTAAATAGAAGGGGCAGAAGAATATTTGATTGAAATAATCTTATGCCCTTTGATGCATGTTTGTATTGTTGGATTTGTGAAATAAAAAGGCCAGAAGATAAATGATAGATGTAGTTAAAATTTATGATAGAATAAAGAACTTCAACTGAGTCATCTTGTCAAGAATCACAAAGATACTGACATCTAAGAACAAAGAGTCATAGTATTTCAGTAACCTATAAACTCGCTTAAGGGCTGGGTGGAAATACTGTGGTCCTATGCTAAGCAAACCACTTAAAAATGAAGACCCTGTCAACTCAGGAAACAAAAATAAAAGCAGGGTAGAATTCGTTAAATGATTTCCCTCACTGAGTACCATGTAATAAAAATTAATCAGAAGTGGGGTTGGCAGAATGAACAGTTTTTCTTATATCATATTATGTAAAACTTTCAAAAAAAAAAAAGTGCATATTGTCAAATAGTGACTCGTGTGACTGAATTAAAAGGTTCAGTTACACCTTTTAATGACATGTTCAATTCTATGATTTCTTTACTTAAAACAAATGAAAACCTTTCTGGAATTTGAATAATGGACAAAAACACCAAATAATAAAAATTTCATTGAAGAGCATAAAGTTCTGCTACTTTTCACTTGTTTAACAATGGTCAATTGAATGGAACATTAAGCCACTCTCACAGGGAAGTGTGACTTATTTAACTCTGTGTCTGACATTGTAACCTTAAAGATTGTTGTAGCAAACTTTCTTTAGCTTAATTGAGAAATCGTAATGATTCATCTTTTAAAGAGTTAGAAAACTTGATTTTTGCTTAAAATAAATATTGTAACACTTAATGTTAATTGTCTGGTAACTCTTCTGTCAATCCTTTAGTTTATAACATTATAATAGTGTCATAGCATTAACTAATGTTAGTTAAGTGTTACAATCCAGTAAGAACTCTTTTGTCATTCCTTTAGTTTATAGCATTATAATAGTGTCATAGCATTGAGTGTTACAATCCAGTAAGAATCACTTTCCTTGACTCTTACTGGTTGCATATAATTAGACACTTTAAACACAAGCTTTAAGCAAAACATTAAAACTCACTCTTTCTTAAAAAGGTCTCTGCCATTACTGTGTCAAGTCATACATGTATTGTGCCATGAATGTACTCAACATTAAGTCCATTGTTTCTCTAAGCCATGAAACAACTTAACAGAGCAGACCAAAGTTTTTTACAAACAGTACTGTAGGCTTTCTTAACAAAATAAGCTAAACATCTAGTTTAAGACAAATAAATATATGGGTGCCTCCCTAGCCAGGTGGGCAGGAGCAGCAGTGCATAGCACACGCTTCTTGATTAGACCGGGGTTCAAGCCGTGCCCACCAAATACGGAGGATGCGGAAAGGTCAGGGAATGACCACCGCACATCCCCGGAGTAATATGGCCTTAGTTGGTTGCTAATGCTCCTAAAAACCAAATAACAAACAAATTAATATGGTTTTATATCTGATGTGATCAACAATAATTTTTCTCTCCATACCTTTCAGTAGAATGACGAAAGTCCATCTTCTTGCTTGATAATTGACTCAAAAACAATGAACAACTTACTATGCCCATTAATTCCAGTAGCAAGTAATTTTGGAGAAGAAACTTTAAGCAATTTGTTATTTATTTATTTATTTTTCTTTCTTTCTTTCTTTCTTTCATAAATTGCTCATTCTGCTGATACCACATTTCTGATTAATTTTTTTTTTTTTTTGTTAGAACAAAAGTGTGTTTGGATAGACTGATGGACATTAACTCTTATGCCTACATCCTTGAGCATGGATTTTAAAAGTTCAGTATAGGCAGATCTATCAAGGTTTCTATATTTTCCTTGTGAATAAAGTTTCATTGTAAAAGGCAACTTTATTCTTCTGAAGAGCAGAGTCGTGGCAAAAATCTTATTATATATATATATATATATATATATATATATATATATGTATTTTTTTTTTTTTTTTTTTAATTCATTTATTTTATTTTTATTTTTTTTTAACTGAAACGAAGCAAAATAGAATTATTCATTATCTTAAAAATTGACTCTGGTTGAAGAAATTTCAGTCAGCCCACTATTAAAAAGACACCTGACTGGGTAACATGCATAGTCATGTCAGATATGTGCAAACATTAGGAAAAGTAAACTAAACTTGTAAATTTATTTGGACGTGTTATCTAGAAGCAGGTCCCATCTTTTAAATGATTCCTATATGTATATTAATATTATAAATACTATTTAAACTAAATATGACAAAAATGTGTGCGTGTGATGAAGGCAGATGTCCATTTAATTTGAGGAAATTCCTTAACTCTTAGAAATTGTAATTTTAATTTAAGTTATAAAAATTTCTTCCAAGCTAAAATATCTGATTTGCTGAGTATTATGTTAAAGGTAAATGTTAATTTTTCTTAGTGTTTTTTTTTTTTTTTTTTTTTGTTCAGGTGTATTCCAAGTGTCTGTGGTCATCACTACCACTTCTGCTACAGCTTAATGAAGATTTCCACATCAAACAGCTTGCTGTCTGTGGAGTTCTGATGTTTCTGTTGCTGCTGTAGGAAAATAGTGCTGTAACAACAGACCTGGAATATTTGACAGATGTGTATATTTTTGACTGCTAACACTCATCTGCACATGAACTCCAACTTTGTCAGTAATTACTTCATAGTCGTATTTATGTGTGGAGAGTTTCAACAGAACTATGAAAGTGTATGTGTTTATTTACAATAAGTGTAGTATGAATGGTCAGATTTATAACCATCATATTTAAAATTAAATCCTTAGAACAAGTTACTTTCACTTTTTATGTTGAGTTAAGAAATTTATGTATGGAAGATGGAAAATTCTAAGAAAAGACTTATGGAAATAGAGAGTAATTTTTTTAAATCTTTTTTTTTTTTTTTTTTTTTTTTTCCTTATATGGTTTTTCCCACTGTTATATAATCAAAATGCATTCCATTGTTTGTATTAAAGCTGGGGGAAAAAAACGAATACAAATAAAGTAATTTTCACTTATTATAAAATGTTATCTTTAACTTCTACTGCAGAAATTGTTAACTAGTGATATGAGTAAAGAATATCTTCAGAGAACATGGATGTTCTCCAAAGATGTGAAAAGTAGGACTTTCTCTTATGTTTTGTGGTGAATGCTCTGTTTTAGGAATTCAATTTATTATAAATAAATTGAATTCCTTTTAACTTACTAACTTTAAAAAATATTTACTAAATATCACCAATTGTCAGTTGCAAAACCACAAGGTTATGAGAGAATCCTACTTTTCATAATTTTTAAAAAGAATTTAGCAAATTAGACAAAATAGCACCACCTGTTTTATAATTTTGAAATTAATCTAAAGATTATTCTAAAGAATTATCCATCATTAGTTCTAAATAATACTTTCTCATGGTTGCTTTAGTATCATTCTCAGTGCACTCTCCTTTGCTTCCTCTGCCAGTAACTATCTAGTATATGAAATTTCACTTATGAATGAATTGCTTATTTGCACTCCTTGTATAATGTTTTCCATTTCTTAACATTGAAATTTCATTTGATAATTTCATTGTCTTCCATCCCAGAAGTTTCTGGGATAATAAAATTTTCTTGTAGCCTTACGAAAATTTGAAATATGGTGTCTAAAAATGAATAGTGTGCTTTAAATCATGTAGCTTGCTGTGTTTGTTTAAGATCGACATTGAGTCTCTTTTTCTACCTTAATAAACTTCCACATTATTGCAGGATACCAAGATATCTAAATTCACCCAAGTTGGTACAGATTTTTTTCACACACATTGATTGTTTCTGCAACAAAAGTGACCTTCCTTTTGTTTCATCATATGGGGAACTGACCTGGTAAAGTAGGCCCTAAAAGAAGTCCATGAGTATATTACATTGTTTGAGTGTGACCTGACTGTCATGAAACTGGTTCACATGGTGGACCAGTTTCATCCGTAATTGGTGGAACAGTTCCAAAAATTAGCAGATATTTATACTCAGTCATAAATAATTTGCCAACTTGTTTATTGGCAAATGATTTGTGATTGTAATTGTTCCAGCTGCAGGACTCCATACAAGTACAAAGTTGTAAATAATGTAGTAAAAATATGGTAAATAAATCAGTACCCAGCATTGATTAAGGTTTGCTCTCAAAGGAGAAAGGTACTAGAATCTGAGGTATTTATCATACCAGGCAACTTTGGACTCTTTCATGATTCTAAACTCACAGCCCTATATTTTGTAATTGTTTTTATTAACCTAATTATTAATATGAAATGCAGCTTTATCTGATACACACAGAAAAAAAGGTTATAACTTGAAATGTGGCTATGAAGGGATATAAATAAATTGAATTCCTTTTAACTTGTCAAAACTGCAAGCTGATACCACTTAACTTGTGGCATGTATGTAGGACTTTGATGAAACCTTATACTATAAAATTTTGTAATTTTTTGGAATTATGCTTAATAACTTAATTGTTAATATGAAATGCAGCTTCATCTTAGACACAAAAGTTTATAACTTGAAACATGGTTCTGAGGGATATAAGATATTTAACTTTTTTTCATTTGTGAAAACTGCAAGCTGATACCACTTACTCCATGGCAAGCATGCAGGACTTTGATGAAACCTTATACTATAAAATCATTTCCTGTCTAAAAACAGTTTGGCTAAGCATGCTTTTGAGATGTTTGGTACCTTACAACAAAATATTTTAGGAAGAAATTCTGCATAACTTACATTAAAATAAAATAATGATTAGCCATACACTTTGGTTAGTTCTTTTTTATCTTTTTTTTTTTTTGGCTGCAGAAAATGCTGTATACAAAATTGCATATTTTCAAAGTACAAAGGGTTTCCTGATATTAGAAAAAAAAAAAGCCAACTTTCTGGCCTAATGGCCTTTCACTAATGAAATGCATTCATTATAACATGAATGCATTTCATTTTCCTGTGGGATTGGTAGCTTTAGTAATTTTACTTGTAGTCGTAACAGGCATAGTTTCAGTTGTGCCGACATTAAATAATCGAATTACACTTAAGTAGAATTAAAAATTCTACTTTTTAAATTTTTTTTAATTTAAATTGAAAATATAGAATAAAATATTCTTTAAAGACACCCCCCACCCCCCCACACACACACATATCTTGAAAGAATAACTTAAGGTTAGAGAATTGAATTCAACAAAAATTTGCCTGTTACTTCTATAAAATTAATGATCAGAGTTAAAGAGTTTGAAAAGGAGAAATATTCAAAAATTCCTGTGCTTTTAATTTTTATCATATAGATACACTCCTAAATAAAATAATTCATGAAAATAATACTGTTGCTGTTTTTCTGCATGGTTATTTGACATAAATCAAAATGCTGTAATATTTTGAAGAAATAAATAAAAAAAAACTTAAAGAGAAATATTGCTAAATATTCAAAAGTGGAGTTAAGGGAAATTACAAGGTTGTCTAACATGGAGGAGATTGCAGCATCTAATCTAATCTAAGTTTGTGGGAAAACCATCTTGGGTATAGACCCAGTGTCCATCCTCACCCTCCCATGGCATATGGAGCCAGCTATATGGCTACCAAATGAATGAGAATGGGCTATCAGTATGGGATAAGGTTTCACCAACTTAGATAAATTATAGGCTAAAACCTTATTCCATGTCCCAATTGATATCCCAACACCCAGGTGATGTCCCAATTGGGACACATCACCTGGGTGTTGGGATCAACAAGGTTCCTGCAATGCTTATTAAAGGGCCAAGACATGGTTAATATGCTATTGGAACAACTATCAAGAAAAATACTGTCAATATCAGAAGCTTAATGACAAAGTAGAATTAGCAGAAATATAATAAGAGATTGATTGATTAATATGATATCAGAATAGCAGGTATCACAGAAACCAATAGAATAAATACAGTGGGACTTCAGCTAACAATAATTATAAACTTTTGAAGTAAGCTACAATGTAAGGAAGGTGTAGCAATACTTTTAAGAGCCAGTCTGGAAGAAAGTTTAATTGGCTGAAAAGCATTATCATTGAGCACACTTATTTGTGCAGAAATAAAGACAAAAAATTGAAGTTTGGTTGACATTCTTCTGTGTATATAGTCTAGCTGAAGGGTCAGAAAAAGATGACATTTAATAGCATTGTAGGAAACAATAGAGTACCCTCTAGTTCCTTTATGGTCGAGTATAAGAAGCAAAGAGGTACCAATTACCTTCAAGCACAATGAAAGCTGAATTCCCAACCAAAGCAAAAGAAAAACATGTTAGCTGACTACAGGTTTGGAAAAATAACTAAGTTGCAGTACCTCAAAATCACAGGTTCTGCACTGCATCCCTGCCTCCACTTTAGTGAAGTATTCAGAAGAGTGTGTATTTCACAAAAAAAAAAAAAGTTTCACTTAGTTTGGGGGTTTGTGCAAATTTTGCATTTCTATCATTATTGTTGACTATATAGATTAATGTACATAATTAAATAAAACAATTAGCAATCTGAAAAAACGAAGACAAACTTATATTTAACCAATTTCATATTACCACTTTCAAATCAAAACAATTAAGGTAAGCTGTTACTCTTAAATAACAAAGTCAGCATTTCCTTATAAGGTCGATCTTATCTTTAAAAACTATTCTATGCTAGTTTGCATCTAAACACTTTAAAAATAAGCCAAAAACATTAGTCTTAACAAAATGAGCACATTAAGTAAAGCACTTCTTAAAACTCTGTTATAATTGATCAGCAAACTAGTCTCTTGTTGCATTAACTTTTTTTTTTTTTGTTTGTTTGAATAGTGGATCACTGCTAAATTTCTGTTGTGATTCACTTTCAAATGCCAGTTTGAAACACAATTCAATTTCAAAAGAAAATAAATTCTCTCTTTCCTCTAAATTCTGTAAGCCTCAACTGGGAAAGCTGACATGATACTAAAATTTTCCTTTTTCATATGTGAGTAACAATTGCCTTTCATAACAGTTAGAGAAATCATCTGTATCCCTTTAAACACAGGTTCCTTTTTTTTTTCTTTGCAGACTAAGCATTAGCAGTGGCATATGATGCAAGAAAACAAGCTTATACAGCATTAGCCAACCAAAAAAAAAAAAAAACACTTTCAATTTCACCTAGCAAATGCTCCAAACATTTGTCCAGTCCTTTCTTGGATCTATTTCAGCTTTCAACTTCCACAATGACAGATGAAAGTTTGTTCCAGCAATCAAACACTTGCTGGCTAAAAGCAAATTTCTGTGCATCTATTCTGTAACTGGCTTTCCTCAGTTTGCATTTATCCCCCCTCAAAAAGTGCATAACCTGAGCAAGAGGAAGAATCCCATCAGCTTTGAGATTGCTCAAACAATCTAAAGCCTTATACACCTCACAGGTGCCTCGTCTCCAGACACTGCAATTTGCAGAACTTTTCTTGGTAAGAGGACCAACTTTGTTCAAAAGAAAATAAATTCTCTCTTTCCTCTAAATTCTGTAAGCCTCAACTGGAAAAGCTGACATGATACTAAAATTTTCCTTTTTCATATGTGAGTAACAATTGCCTTTCATAACAGTTAGAGAAATCATCTGTATCTGTGATGTGGTGTGATCATCAGTCTTGTTGCCTTCTCTGTACTTGTTCTAGCAACTCTACATCCTTCCTAAAAAGGATGTAGAGTTGCTAGAAAAAGGAATAATCACCTTGTTTTCCTTACTAGCAAAATTCTTATATATCATTGACAAGACACCATGACCTGCTCTGGCAACCCATCTGCACTGCTCTGAAAACTTCATATCTGACTGCAAAATTATCCCCATCCTCCCAGGTCTTTTTCATTTTCCACTATCGTGAGTAGTTCTGCACAGTTGTATGGGGTTACTGCTACCCATATGCAGTACTTTAAAATTTTCAGTGAACTATTGACTTTGTCATGAATTGTCAACTTTATTGGATCATTGAAATGAATTTTCATCTTTATTTTCTAATCAAAGATGCTGCTTGTTATCAAGCAGTAATCTAATTTAAACAGATGAATTACTTTCTAAATACATTTGTAAAGAATTACAAATCTTTCTGTATCTAACATTAAACCAAAAAGACAACCACTTTTTTTTTTTTTTTTTTTTAAGGAATAAGACTCTCCCTTTCTGACGAATAGATTTCACATTCGGTTTCAAAATTAGATAAACACTACACCATTTTTTTAAGCTAGTTCTGAACAGAGAAAGAGGTATATTATGTAAACAATCACATTCAGATGTTTGCAGTCATTCAAAATGCATTGTTAAAACACACATTGTGCACAGTTTTGTCAGTGAATATCTGAGTGACTGGTGTGTTTTAAATTGACTAATAAAGTAAGAATGTAATGATAACTAAGTTAACTTATTTATAAACTAAATTATAAATAAGTTAACAGTAAAGCTTCAAAAACAAAATATCAGAAGGTACAAAAAAAAGACAGCAATGGATAGGAAATTTAAAAAAAAAGTTCCTCAGGATTTTTCCTTTCTTTTTTAAGTTAGAAAAGACTTCATTTTAGCTTCTCTAAAAATTATGATTGAAAAAATGTTCTTAATTACAGGTTATTTTAGGTTATATATGTTTACAGGTTATATATGTAGTTATTTTAGTGAAATTCAGAGAAGGGGATACCTAACAGTTATATTACTTAAAAAATAAGAAAGGAAAGTAATATACATAGTGTTATTATACAATTAAATTAAAATTGTTAATTTTTCTACTAAGTGAACATATTGCTGCAGCTACAGCAAGTATTGTGCTTGCCAGGATATACTGTTTTCAACATGTAAATCAGAAATACATAATTTCCAGTTAATTAACAACTGAAGAAAGAATAGAAAATTAGCAAGTGCCTAGCCACAACCATGAGAAGTGTCCCACAGAAAATTCCACTGTAATGATGTCACTGTTTCCTATATTCAAGTGAGGACACTGTAGGGCATCCTCCGGCGAACAGATGCCTCTTAAAAGGAAAATAGGGAGACCAGAGTTGTTTTTTCATCAGGGAGCTTAACTGAAAATTTATTAATTTTTGTTTTCATATAAGGAGCAGTAGTTCCCGGCATACATGGTACTTGCTGCGGTTTCAGCAATATGTTCATGTGATAAAAAAGTGACTAATTTAATTGTTAAGTAATAACACCATGTATGTTTGTTTCTTTTCATATTTTTTTGAGAAAATAACTGCTGGGGCCAGTGCACTCCATTTGTCTTTCAAATCCTCTCCATTCCTTATTTTTATGCATTTTTCAATGCAATTAGACTCCCTTTTTTTTTTTTTAGTAATCGCTGTCATTCAGTTAATTAACTTGTCAGTTGGTATTGCTTGAGTTTTTTCTGTTTATATTTTATTTCATTTTTATCTTTTTTTTCCTTCTAATTTCTATTTTCAATTTTGTATACTTTTTTTTTTGCATATTTGCATTTAGTTGATTTGCCACCAGTCTACGTCAAAATTTCATACAAAAAAAAAAAACAACTTTGTAGACTTAATTCTTATGTTATACTTATAGAGGGCTCTCTATATTTAAGTTTATTCTATTATGGCACATAGCACAATAGTGCGCTATGAAAGTATGACATTTTGTGGATCTGTAAGAGTAGGTGTCCCTGAAGAAATCACTTGTGGTTCCTTGTTTTTCTTTTTTCTGTTTTTATTTTCCTTTTAAGAGGTACCTCTTCACCCATTAATTGTCCTTCCATATTCTTGCTTGAATACAGCAATGGTGCAGCAGTAGTGCCATTATAGTCATTGTGTGTGTTACTTCCTGTGGTGGGGATAGGCACTTTCCAATTTTCTGTTCTTATTTTTTAATTTCAGTTGAAAATTTGTTTTTATTTTTTTGTTTGTACATAGGGTACAGTAGCAGTTTAGTATTATGTTCCCTATACATATAACATCATAGTAGTTTGAGCAGTAAGTTCACATGGTAGAAAAGTGATTAATATAAATTGTCTAACAACAGTGGTAAAAAGCTGAGAATTTTGTGCAAGCCATGCACTCTTAATTACAAATATACTATTTCAGCATAAAGGTAGATACAACTTTACATGAAGGGAATGTAATAGAAAAAAGAAAAACATAATTGACTATCGTTATAGAAAAGGTTTATAAACAACTTGTTGAAGATACAAGGGGAGGGTATGTAGAGGAGATGAAATTGGAAATGACCATCTTGTATTGATATGACATGTATAGTATCTTATGTAGGGCGGCTTCTAAATGCTAGTTCAACTGTGCCATGGTACACTGCGATGATACAAAAATGCTACAGAAAGGCCTGAAATGTGTGTTGTGCTCTGTATGTGTTGCTATTTTGCCTAGTTATTCCTGGCCACTTTGCTACCAGGAAGGTATGTCCTTGTACACCTGCCTCCTGTGGTGTACTCAACTACACCACATGAGGCAAGCCACAACCTAGTGCAAACTGCAGATAACCTTGAATGTCATGCTGAATGTCCAAAACATTCAAAAACCAAGTAATAAAAAATAAAGAATTGATAGAAAACTACCAAGTCTTGCACTAGTGGAAGGCTGGTCCCAGCAAGAACAAACACAATAGAAGAAAGAATAGCAGAAAAATGAAGAGTAAAAAGTAAACACCTGTTAGACAGATGAAAAGTCAAGACGTAAAAGGAAAGAGATGGGAAAGATATATATGCAGGATATCTTGTGCCAGCAGTTCAGGTTGTTCAGCATTCTATGAGTATGATTAGGAATTGTCCAAGTTGAAGATAACGATGAACACTGTTACTTGAACTAAATGTGGTGGTGTCTTGGACTGAAGGTAGAGCCAGAATGGGAGTAGTTCCAGGATTTGAAGTACTATTGATGAGTTGTCTGCATCTGATGAAGGCTTTATGAGCAAGAGCTTGCAGAATATTAAACTTTTCTTTGGAGTCCAAGAGAGGTTTCATTGCCAAGAGAAAATGGTTGACAGACAGAGACTGATGAAGATCCAAGTAATATGAACAGGTGAAAAGAACATACTGCTAGTCTTCTGAGTTTCCACAGTTAGAAAGGGGAGTATCAGACAGATTAAAAATAGCAAGTTTAGTGGAAAGGAAACCATGGCTAGTCAGAAGAAAAAAAAGAGTACAGCAACTTCAACAGAACTATTTTAGAACAGATTTTGTAAAGAAAAAGATGGAATATTGATGCAACAGACAGACAAGCATAGAAGTATATTTGACTGTTTTATCATGAAGGGGCAAGACATATCTGAAAGTTTAATTTACAGTCTAGAATAATACCCAAAAATTTACACAAGTCAACCATGGGGGGGGGGGGAGAAAAATTGTGATCAAGAATTTTAATAGTCAAGAGGCCTGGAAATATTAAGGTTGCCCTTAAGATAGAGAAGTTTAGTGTACTTGCTAGATGACCTTCCATAACAGTTAATCATCATAGTAATCATCTGTTACTATACTATGAGGTTTCTGGGCAAGTTTAAACACTAATATTAATGTTCCAGAAAGCTCTTGTGTTTTATATGATCAACTAGTGGTTTATTTTAGGACTACATCTCGTGTTCTCAAGATTATTCTGAGACGTGGAGAATAGATTCGCAACATCAAGAAAGTGCTGTGTTCTCGCTCTGAAATCCTTCCTGAAGTTAGACTGCAGAGTGCCTCAAGATATGGTTCTTTATGGTTAGTGTGTGTGGCAAGAGAATGGCTAAGAGGCAAGGATGAGTAAACAAAACATGATTTATTAACATAAACATATATCGTAGAGGATAAACGCACACCTTACAGAATAATTAGAAGTGGTAATTTAGCTAATGATAAAAGAAAGTAAAACTCAATACTCTTCTACAATGGAGCTATAGATTAAAATGCCTATGTTACATGTGTGTTATTTGGTTTATGTTCTTCGTGTAATCTTTGGCCGATAACCACTGCTCGTACTCTACGGAATCGACGAACATCTTGCTGTCCAAGTATTTGGGTATTAGTGTAAAATTGACATATGAGTTTAATAATAACTAATAGTACTATTTTTAGTAATGGGTTGCATTAATAATACATTCTAGGGTCTAAGTGCGATAAAAAATAGACATTCATCATAGTGTATACCTAGGAGGAGGAGAGATGTCTAGTAAGGAAAGGATAAGTCTTATTGTTGGACTATTTCATTAGGTTAACTATCAAAAATAAGATGGACTTGCCCGTAAACTCCTGGGTTTTGTCAGGGGCTTATAATTCAAAGCAGCAGTCCATCAATTACGGTTTAAGGAATGTCTTTTCTTGCTTCTCCTTTTCTTTCCGACTTTCCTGATGCTCTTCATTTTCCTCCCTTTCTTCTGTCTAACATACCACAACCCTCAACACTGTCTCCACAACGACTACTCTCAAACGACGACGACTTCCCTTTTCTTTTCCCCTTGTCTATATATATATATATATATATATGTCCTCCCTTTTCAGTTTCCCGCACTAATGTATTGGTTTACAGGTCAATTTTGCATGGAGAAGAAAACACAGGGACTGTCATCTAGGAGACCTGATACAGCCAAAGATGGAATTTATGAGGAGAAAGAGGAACTTCACATCTGCATGGGGTGGCATTCCCAGACTGTCTAGTCGTATTCTTACCAATTTTCAGACAACAATTACTGTAGTTACTGAAATTATAATTACTGAAGTTCAGACTTCAGTCCTAAAGTCTGTTCCCTAACTGACATCATTCTCATTTCTCTGCCGAGAAGAATACACTTTCTCACCGTTTTCATACTTATCATGTCTATGGCGTTTGGCCGATTGAGTGACAATCTCTCGCTGTGAACCAGCTGGGTTCGTAACGGTGGGATAGCGTCTCGATTGCTGCTTGCTCTAACACAGCGTCAAGGGGGGACTCATGTTTATTCGGATAAAAATAGCTTTCAGTAAGGAGTAGTTATTATTCTTTAAACATAGCCATGGCAAAAATACAGGGTGACTCGGAGCAGAAATTGCCTCTCAAAGGCAAACCAAGAGGTAAAAATGAAAGCATTCTTACATTAGTCTTGTCAGGAAAAGGGTAAGTTTATTAATAACGGACCAAGTGTACAGAACATTGATGATGTTATTGGAAGTACTTTCCAGAAAAGAACGAGAATTTCCAAAGACTAGAGGTGGAGATCATCAGCATATGTGACTAGAAGCATTGGGAGTTGAACAGAGAAGCCAATCATCTATGAAATTTTAGAATATAAGTGCCTTGGTGTTAGTTAAACCTCAGAATAAGAGAAAAACCCATAACTAAGGTAATCAAAAATAAGGGTGAGGTTAAAACAGAAGAGTGTGATATAAGGATGGAATAAATATCTATTTCTGAATAAAGAATTGCCAAAGAAAAGATTGAAATGGGCTAAATTTTGTATACTATATCTTATTGTTGAGGTAAAAAGGATTATGGAAAAATAGCAGGCATTGATGAAATTAGACCGAAAAAATAGCATCAGATCACATTATCCAGAGTCCATTTTCCCAAAGGACAAGTTCCAGAAGGTTGGCTTGAGGCATTAATTATACCAATATACAAAAAGGGATATAAAGAGGAGTGTGGAAATTATGAAGGATTTCACTCTTCAATGTACCAGGCAAAATCTATTCAAGTATGTTTGAGAAGAGGGGTGTTAAAAGTATTTTTGAATATAATTTTTGGGAAGAAATCGGGTTTTACACCAAACGATGTCAAAAGATAAAATGTAAAAAAGTCATGAGAACAACAAAATTCCTGTGTGGGTAGGATTTGTTTATCTTAAAAAAGCATAACATGAAGTACCTAGAAATTTCCTTCAAATATGAAAGATATGGCAAGGATCTTTTAGTGGGGGAAATAAAAAAAAAATTCTGTGAAAATGTAAAATCTGCAGTGAGTCAAATATTAGATATGCTAATGGTTAAACCTAAAGTGAGACAAGGATGTGCATTATATAGCCACTTCATTTTATAATTTAAATTGACCATTTAACAAAAAAAAAATGTAAGTTACTGATATGGTTTAATGTGGAAGATATAAAAATTGGATCATCATTATATGCAAAGATATTGTGCTATTAAATGGTAACTTGCAAGATTTTAAAGTCTTTTAATAAATTAGATATAAGTTGTAAGAGAATTTGGCATGAAATTAGTTGTACAAAAACAAAAGTTATGAAACTTGAAAAGACAAGGAATATGTTAATGTTATGTATCTCCGAACAGTCTTTAACTCTTTCATATGTGAGTTTTCGGTGTGTGTGGTGGGCACTGTGGAGTTTTTTAATGCAATTTTGATATATTGTAAAAATGAAAATTTGTACACAAATGTTTCTTTTGTGACTTGATTGTGAAGGAATTTTTTTTTTCTTTCAAACTGAATTAAAAAAAGCAAATTTATTTTTTAAAAAAAGGAACTTTTTTTTAATGCAACTATTTATGGATCACTTGATTTGGTTTTATCAACCTCTGGATCTGAATTCCAGAGAATATCTTCAACTTTGTGCTGCATATATTATAAACTGTGTCTATAATTAAAAGCACAGATAAGAGATGGCAAAATGTACTGGAAATTTTCAAGACAATTTGTACATTAATTGGCTTATATTTGAAGTGGCCTTTAAAATATAGAATTTCATTGTTCAATTTATTTGTTTATACTTCCGCCTTAAAGAGAAACTCTAAGGTGATGAAGTAGGTAGTCGAAAAAGTGGGATAATTTGATATACAATTTAAAAATAAAATTAAAGATAAACTAAATATTTAAAAAAAAACTTTAGCAAGACCTTTGTTAAAATGATTGACAAACTCCAGTTGATTAAATAAATTATTCTACTGATTGAAATAAATAATTGGATTTAACATTAGATATTCTCAGTGCCAGGCTGTTTGGCACCCTAGGCAAGACTTGTGCCCCCCAAAAAAATTGCCAACTTCAATTTTGAAAAACAGATGTCTTCTAGAAAAAATGAAAAGTACAAAACTTGAAACTACTAAATTTATTTTAAATTGCAAGAATAAGTAAAATAACAATCTTTGATTATCTTTCTCAAATACAAAAAATGTTTTAGCATGCAAGCCGTTTTGAATAATCTTGTGAATTGTGATGTTAAAATTTAAGTCTCTTAAAAGTTTCAATTTCAGGTGCGAAAGAATTATGTGAAAATTGTACAAACACGCTGATACTCACTCGACAACATGATGTAACATACCCAGCTGTAAACGTGTTGCCAACTAAGAATAAGAGATTTTTTTCTTAGCCAAAAATATCACTAAATTTCAAAAATAAAAATAGAACAACATAAAAAGGATAAATAAAAAAAAGTATATACAAATTTTTTATAATTATAATTCATAGCACTGTTGTGGTATTTTTCTTAAAATAAAAAATATAAATTGTAAGTTGCATTTTTTTACACAGGTTAAAAAAACTAATCTGTATAAAACTGCTCCTCAAAGGCCAATCTGCACCCCTCTGAGGTCTGCACTAGTGCTTACAATACTGGGATCCTGATAATTTTTTTCCAGTATTGAAATACTGGTATTAATACAAAAAGTTCTGGTTTTTCAGTACTAATATAAAAAAAATAATTGTTTATAATTTAATCACATAAAGGTTATAAAATCACCTTTATATGATTATGACATCTCTACTAGCAAATGTTTGATAAATCATTGATAGGACACTGTGCAACATTGCAACCTGTCCATAATTCTCGGACAACTTCATCTGGGCGCCTCCGTAGCCAGGTGGGAAGGAGCAGCAGTGTGTAGCACACGTTTCTTGATTTAGACCGGGGTTCAAGCCCGTCACCACCAAATACGGAGGATGCAGAAAGGTCAGGGAGTGACCACCATATATTGCCGGAGCAATATGGCCTTAGCTGCTAATGCTCCTAAAAACCAAAATAACAAGAACTTCATCTCTGACTGTATTGTAACTCCCAAGTCCTGTTTGTCCACTACTGACTTTAGTTCAACTCCACCAAGTGTATAAGTTATTTTAGGGTTGCTGTTCCCCAGGTGTCAGACCTTGCATTTTGCTGAATTAAAGCACAGCTGCCACTTTTCTGACCATCCCGGAAGTCTATCTAGGTCACTCTGAAGAAGCTCTGCTTGGCGGTGATCATTAACTACTCTACTGATCTTTACGTCATCTGAAAGTTTAGATCTCACGCCCTCCATCCCTTCATAGATGTCATTTAAGATAATCAAAAACAACAATGGTCCCAATACTGATCCTTGAGGAACCCCACTTCTTACATTAACCGAATCTGAGGAATAACCATTTATCACAACCCTCTGCCTGGTGCCCTC
The DNA here is from genome assembly GCF_048544385.1 of Mastigoproctus giganteus. Lineage (NCBI taxonomy): Eukaryota > Metazoa > Arthropoda > Arachnida > Uropygi > Thelyphonidae > Mastigoproctus > Mastigoproctus giganteus. The sequence continues at coordinate 243,635,460 of NC_143575.1, forward strand.
AAGCCATTGTGCTATCCATCTAAGGATTTTCCTTATGATTCCAGCCTGCTCCAACTTATAAAGTAACCACTCATGTGGGACTGAGCCAAAATGCTTTGCTGAAATCCAAATAATGTCGAAATTATTCCCTAAATCCAGCTCACGAGTGACCTTCAAAATGGTTTGACAGGTCAGATTTGTTAAACATGATTTTCCCTTTACAAAACCATGCTGTGTATCCTACAGAATTTCATTTCCATCTAAGTGATCCTGAATTCCACCCTTGATCATTGCCTCCATGATTTTCCCTACTGTTGAAGTTAGACTGGCTGGTCAGTAATTTCCCGTTACACTCCTAGAACCACCTTTATGTTCCAATTTACACCAATCCAACGGAATCTCTCCTGTCCAGTGATGCTCTCATAACTAGCCTTAATGGTTCAATGCACTCACTTGCCATCTCCTTTAAGATTATAGGGTATATACCATCAACCACAGGAGCCTTACTCGCCTGTAATGATAACTTTCGCCTGTAGACGCGAAAGTTATCATTAATTACATTTTTTTTTCAACTTCACTTCCATAATATCTCATTGACACAAAGGGGTTTTTTTATGTAAATATTGATGCAAAGTAACTGTTGAGTTCATCTGCAACTTCAGCTATGTTATCTAATACTATCCCACATCCATTACATAAGGGTCCACTCCGATTTGTTCTTCTGTTCATTGCATTTAGATATGTGAAGAATTCCTTAACTGTGCTCTTTGCTCTCTTCTTTATTCCTTAACCCCACTCTTTGCTCTCTCCCAGACTCAGTAAAGATACTATAGTGAAAATTTTACTTTGCTTAATAAAACGTCTTTCTCCTTCAGAAAATGATGAATATAATTCAACCGTGGAAGACCAACACAGAACTGAACACCAGTGTTCCGCAATTTCTTTCCAAAATAAATTGCCCGACTCCAATGAGATTTTAAAAGATGAACTTGAGTCGGAAATTATTGAAATACTTTTAACTATTTTTGCTAAAAAAGCTCAAAGCCTATAAAATATGGACTGAGATTGTCTAATATTATCTCAGTACCAGAATAGAATCCGAAGGGGTGTTTTCTGCCGCTAATCAAATACTGTATGTACCAAAATCAGATCCATTTTAAATTATCATACTATTGATTGCTTATGTTTCTTAAGAGCTCACTTTATTCAGACAGGTAGTGTGGATGCTTAAACATAACTAAACTTTGCAGTAACAATATGTATTTTTTTTTTTTTTTTTTTTTAGAATAACTCTATTTTAATGATTTTTTTCAGAATATTTATTATTGCAATAAAAGTTTATTTAAAACATGAATTCAAGTAATTACAGTACTTGTTTTTTTTCTTACTTTATTGCACTTAATTGTCATCAATATTTATTGAGAAAAATGTTTATTTTTGGAATACCGGTATCTAGTTTCATAAATTTAAAATACTGAAATACAGGTATTAAGATTTTGACCGGTATTGTAAGCCCTAGTCTGCACCCTGGGCAGCTGCCTACTTGGCCTAATGATAGCACCGGCCCTGAATATTCTAAATAATTCAATGTTCCTATTTATTTTTTGAGGACAGTTAAACATTAACTGATTTCAATTAAGTTCTTTTGTGAACTTGAGCATTTACTGTTTTAAAAAATACACAAATATCTGAAAGCTTTCTATGATCTTCCAAAACCATTAAACCAAATTTATTACACCTACTTTGGTAAGTAATTTGAATAAAAGCAAAATTTAGTTTATAACAAAGGTAATAGGTAAAACAGTGCTGAATTTGTTCGATAAGGGACATATGTCCTCTATTGTGCGTGTGTGTATCCCAATATATATATATAAAAGTTCACAAGGATTTCAGGGTGGTGAATTGTATTTTAATATGAGTAATATAGTCATTTTGTAAACTTTAATTAACAACTCAGGATTATTGGGGTTTCAACAAATTCTTTGATTAAGTCAAGTTGCCTTCTAGCCTGTTTGCAGATTTGACTAATATGCTCTTTAACTCTGTATAGTAAAAGGTAACTCCTAAATCTCAAATTAGTTTGTTTCTGAAATTAAAGCAGAACCAAATTTATAATTAAATTGTGTATGTGTATGTTATGAAATGAAACAGTAGTATATTGGGATGGATTAAACCCTAGGTCACTGACTAACCAATTCTCCAATATCTATAAATATTTATTGAGTATAAACAGTCATTGAATAGATAGATTTATAAATTTGTACATCATATGCATAAGGGAAAAATGTTTATTTTGGTGATTATATTGTTTAAATAAATTGCAAATAATAATGGCACCAAAGTAGATCCTTTGAATACTCCTCTTTTGCATTTTATATAGGTAGAAGTGGATTACAGGCTCCCCCTGCTTAATTGGGGCTGTTAAAACAAAGTGCTAAGTGACTCTTCATGAAGTGGGAGAGATTTATCCATAGGATATAAAGTAAATAATTTTCTTTTTGGTATGAGCAGTGCTTCTTGGCTGATTTTAGGGCACAGTTTTACCTATATAACAATATTAAATGTATAGAAGAAATATTAAAACCTTTAAAATGCAAAAAACTTACCTTAAGCTTACAGAATCTTATATGTACTGTATTTACATTATTTACAATAACAGCTTGCAAGTCTTTTTAGAATGGCCAATTTAGTTTCCAATGACAAGTTTTACCAATAGGTTTCCACCTACTACACATCATTAGTACTAGCTGACTCACTTGATCACTTTAAAGTCATTTTTAAAAAGTTTAAACTACCTGCCTGGTACACTAAAATCAACCGTGCAAACACAAAATGCACATAAAGAATATGTAAAACCACAGTGGGCTGGAAATCAAACCAAACTCAAGGCAAACTGTATACAAAAGGCTTCAGGAAAGGAGGCTATGTGAGGCAGACTTTGCTTTGCGTTCCGCTTGTCCTCTTATGCAGGAAAGCCAATCTTTTTTTGGCACATGGAGGTTCACCCATTCACCATGGATTGCTCATGTTGGATAAATTGTGTATTATTAAAAACTATTGGTATAAATTGTGTATTATTAATATAAATTATTATTATTAAAAACAAGCAATATTCCAGAATATAAATCCTCTTCATACTGGGGTTTTAGCTTAAGTGCAATGTGAATGGTTTAAGTGTAGTGCTGGAATACTGATAAATGGAGTAATTTTGAAAGCACAGGCACTTAAGCTACTTGGTGGAAACAACACGTTTAAAGCTTCTGAAGGGTGGCTTTGGGGATGGAAGGCTCGTCGTGGGATATCTTAGGTTAGTCTTGTAGGCAAATCTGCATTGGGTGATATTACCACAGCAGAAGCATTTCCTGAATTTCTGTGTAATGAGATTCAAGATGGTGAATCACAGATTAACAGTTGTAAAATTATGACAGAACAGCACTGTACTATAACTTCTTCCTGACAAGTAACTGGATATTATAAAGGCCCCCAACAAAGTGGACATGAAAACTAACAGAATTACTGTGCACAAACAAGACTGGAAATACTAGCTAAAGCCTTTGTGCATCAGTAAAAGTTGAAGTCCCCAGCATTTTAAGTATGTCAACCTGAAATCTCTACCCGTGATCTATAAAAATAGCACCATTGCTTGGATGACGAGTGATATTTTTGCTTCATGGTGTGAGTTTGTACTATCAGTGAGATGCCACTTGCTTTCCAAAAAACTTGAAGAAAGGGCACTGTTATTGTTTGATCGCTGCCCAGCTCATTCTTCGGCTGATGTTCTGAAATTGAAAGGTGGCAAGATCAATCCTGCTTGGATTGAGGTGGTCGTGGAAGCTCCAGTTGTGCATTACCTGAGCAAGAAAGAAATCGTAGCCTCTGTGAGAAGACAATCAACAAGCAGAAGGTTAATGAGATAGGGAGTGAATTCAGAAGATAATGTGGATAACTCACGTAAGGAAAAAGCACCAGAAATTTAACAAAATGCTTGAAATCAATGAGGTGACGGAGTGGTTAGAACGGCAGAGTGATAGTCACCATCTTTGTTTATTGCACCTGACCACTATTAAGAATTGTGTAGTGAAAGAACACTCTCACCAGTTCTGGCAAAACTAAATTACGTGACTATTTCTGAATGGATGTGTAAATTATAAATCTCTAACAGCACCCTGTATCAGTAGAATGTAAAGGGAATGATAATTTCCTTTAATACTTAATCTTTTAGTCTGTATACTCATAAAACATTAGTAAATAAAGTATTTATTTACTAAGTAGTGTTTATGTTAAAAAAAAACTGGGAAAATAATGGTAAAATTTTTTTGGCTATAATGCACTTTGTTTATAACATGGGTATTAAAGTTGTTGCCTGACACCTGCATTACATTGAGTTGCACTGTATTGATGAAAAATGGTGTATAAAGGATGGCAAAAACAAAAATTTGCTAACCTGATTTTCCAAGCTTGAATGACATGTTCTTTTGTTGATGAGTTTATTTATTTAGGTTCTTTTATTTACCAGTTGAATAAAGTGGCTGCTTATTTCCTGTCTTCACTTCATCTGGGTTTTGATCTCCCTCAACTGTTCTCATAAAATACTGTTTTTTTTAATATGAATGAAAAATTTCTTTAACCTTGCAAAACAGTTATTATTTTATTTATTTATTTATTATAGTCACCAGCATAAATAATAATAATAATAATAAATAAATAAATATATATATATATATATATACAAATAAAATAAATAATAAAAAATTAAAAAAATAAAAATAAAATAAAATATATATATTAATAATAAACTCTCCTCCCCACACAGGCATTCAGGAATCAAAACCTCCTACTCCTGTTGTGCAGAGGAAAAAAGGGGGAGAAGAGAGAGAAAAAAGAGGGGGAAAGGGGAGGAAGAGAGAGGGAAAAAAATAGTTGCATGGTTGCATTGCATGGTTACTGTTTCTGCTATTTCATCAATAACACTGTAGCAGTATATCTTTTTCAGTAGCCAACAAAAATAAAGCTTCTAAATTAGCATTGCTTCAAGTACACTGTTATATCATGCGAATGAAATTTAAAATGTATTTGTTGAAGTGTTACCACATCAGTCCACACTTAAAATGTTGGCAACAAATTTTAACATGGAAAAAGGATTATTCACAAACTACTTGTATCACTGGTAAGGTTAACCTTCCATTGCTAACATGGTGTCTGATGGGAACCCCTTTTTAAAATTTTTCTTTTTAAATTTGTAAATGAAATCAAATCATTTCCTGTACCTTTGCCCATCAATATTCTCTAACTGGTTATACAGTTTTTCTGTTTTCATTTTGATATACTATGAATTATGAGACATTAAATTTTTGTGTAGCATTTAACAGATGCCAGGTGAGCAAAAGTGTCTACCTATCTGCTAGACAATTCCCATTCCCATGTGGCATTTGTGAGATGCCAGATCTTGCCATAGAGCTTTGATTTTGCTAGTTAAATGCAAACAGCTGACAAAAATTACAGATGTTTACATTACATCTGCTAGAAGCAATGTGAGCATCTGGGTTTCAGTTAGGGGTGTCAGTGACCTTGAAAATACAAAATATATATATATACAGTAAACCCCCGCTATTCGCGGGGGTTACGTTCCTGAGAAATGCCATGAGTACTGAAAACGCAAATACTGAGTTATGGCTCCTATAGTAATAAAGGGGTTCCGTTCCAAAGTATGAAATATATAAGAAAAACTAGTCTTATGTGTACCTTCATAATATGACTATGTACATAGACAGTACATAGTGAAATGCAAGCATATGGCATCGAAATGAAAATAAGAAACAATTTAATATTAAATGTAATATTTATTAGAAATTTCAAACAAATCTTTCAAACCAGAGCCTTTGCTAGCTAAAAAAACTTATCCCTCCAGTTCTATCACCAGTTTCGCTAAAGTGTTGATAAAGGATTTTGCCTTTTCATGAATGATGAGTGAACTTAACGGAATTTTATTTTGAGTTCGGTCTTCTATCCACAGATTTAAAGCTTTTTCCGTTTTTTCTAATTTAACATCACGAGTTACAGAGCAAATTTTTGAAGCAATTAGCGCGTTTTCACCGACGCTACAGTGGATTTTTTCTTCTGATTTCTTGATTGATCGTACCATTGACTCATTGATTTTATAATGTTTTGCCACTGAGAAGACACTTTTACCATTAGAAATTTGGTCTAATAACTCAATTTTATTCGCCAATGTCATCACCACCTTTGATAATTTCACATTCACATTTCCCTTGTTATTCGTAGCCATATTTTTGTACGGGTTAGAAAGAACTTGTCCAAATAAAGTCACTTTCTTCCGTTAACACACTCGAAAAAGTCTGTTTTACACTGCAAAATGGTAGATTTATCAATTTTGTAAGCATATCAATTTATAAATTGATATGCTTATATCAATTTAATCAATTTTCAATTCAATTTATAAATTTATTCAATTTTAAAAGCATATAAATTAAAAACAAACGACGAAACCTTCCATGGCAAGCACATATCACATACCGAACAAGGATTAGTGAGAAACATCCACGCTCGCGATTTTGTCACCCCTCTTCCCCCACCCACTGAGCGCTGTTTTGACCGGGAAAGGTAATTTTAGCCACACCCATGTTTTTTTATGGCGGAAAATGTTCACGGCGCTTTAAAATTCATATTTTTTTTTTTAGGTTTCATTTTATGTTAAATCAGCGACCACGAATACGCGAAACCGCAAATACAGATACCGCGAATAGCGGGGGTTTACTGTATATATTATTGGTTTTTCTCATTTATTTTCATTGAGTTTAGCAAATAATTACTAATAAATCACAATTTTAAAGTCAGTTAAAAAGCTAAAAATAATTTTTTTATAATTTAAAACAAAAAAAGGGATCACATAGATGCCACACGAATGAACTTGTTAAAATTGAGAATTAGTGATGGAAAATTAAGAAGAGTAGAAGAATGTGCATGTTAAAATGCTGTTAGTTTCACTGAAATATTATATTTTAAGTGTCTGCTATCAACAAAGTGACCAGTTTGACACTTTTTTTACGAATTGACTTTTCTCTTCCAATTCTGCCTATCTGACCATAATCATGTGTTATTTTTAATTTTGTCTTGTTGGATGCACAAAGTTATCAATTTTGGGAGTTACTTTTCAGTTTATTGAATTCAATTTATTAAATTAGTTTTTTAGAGAATCCTGCAAAAGAATGTTGTCACAACACACAAGCCCTCAGTGAGACAATTGGGACATGTCTCAGCACCAGCATTAGTGCACAGGATACTGCATAATTTGGGTTATCATGGTGGTGCAGCCATTCATAAGCCTAATCACCCCAACTAATGCCAGTTGATGCCATCTAACTTGATATAAGTACTGCTGTTCCTGGACCATACCCCAATGGAAGGCTATGCTTTGAAGTCATGTTACATGTTCTATCAGTCTGATAAGTCGTTCCTGGGTGTGGTGTATGCCTGGAGAAAGCTGTCTGCCAGATTGTATCGTCATGAAAATGAAGTTTGGTGGAGGCAGCATGATGGTTTTGGACAAAACCCAAATGCTGAAATCTATCTAAACATCCTGGACAATATTTTACCTACATTGTGGCAGGCCCATACTTGTATAAGCAGGACAATGCTGCTCACACTGTGATGGAATGGTTTGAAAACATACACATTGAAAAGTTGGACTCAGTCCAGAGTCCTGAACTCAATCCCACAGATGAATAGAGAGAATCTTTGAGATGAATTGAATCATCAGGTGTGCGAGAGGAGAGAATGCCCAAAAAACAGCTGAACTGGTTACCACTTTGAAGGCTGAATGGGGAACAAAATAGAGAACATTTACAAAATACTGGTAGAGAGTATTCCATGGAGACTAGAGGCTGTGATAAAGGCTAAAGGTTTGAGGATGTATTATTAGTTTTCCTGTAAATAAGGGTTATTTGTAGGTATACAGGTGTCCAGATATTAATGGTCAGGCAGTGTATATATTAGATTATGGTTAGGTTTGATTGAAATATATACTTTTGTCTTCTGTGAGCCAGTATTCTGCCAGTAAGTTACTAAATATAGTATTGCAAAATTTACTTTTATACCCACCAGCCATGGGGCCAATCTTTATACTTGGCTACGACTGGTATATAACAACAAGTCCCTTAATTAGCAGTAACTACAGGAGCTAGCACCATTCATATACACTGCAGGAGGAGGAGCTAACACTCATTATTGATATGCTGAATAAGGTCTTTGTACATTTTTTTGGCACTCAGCATACTTTCCTGGCTACCTTCTCTCTTAGTTCATTTCATATATTTCCCAAATAGCAACATTCATATATCATTATTAGTTTGATGGAATTAATCTGATCTATTACAATACATATCTTTACTTTCCATCATGTCTCTTGAGAGTGTTAAAACTGGTTTAACATATATCAATTTATCACATATGTATAAACAAACACACAATAAACTCCTGTTATAGCACTTTAAAATCAGTGTTATCTACCAAATTTTTTTTATATTTTTTGGAAGTGTTTATGAAGCAGTATTTTTTAAGTAAGTTGAAATCCTGCACACTTATTAATGTACTGTGCTCACTGTTTTTGGCACCTCCAACCCATCTTATTTCTACATTAAATAAGAATGAAAATTTTTTTAAAAAGGTGTTATTAAACTAAATATATTTTATTATCGTAAAGCAGATAAATGTAGCGTTAACATAATAATTCTCTCATTAATGGAATTTATTGATGTTGAACCTGCATGAAAAAGATATTGATTATTGTACCAATGAGAAAGCAGACAAGCACTGCTAAAAAGAGCTGAGGAGGGAAGGCTAATGCAACAATAAGTGGCTAGACACTGGATTGTAAATAGCAGCAGCCTTTCTACCTTCAAAGATTTAAGTTAAATAGAGAGTAAGTGTCATTTGTCACTGAATGATTTCTGTGAAGTAAACAAATTGCATCATAAATGGTTCTTAGAATTTAGTCTCTATCATCTATTTTCCAAAATCAAATATAACAGGGAAAGAGAGTTATATTTGAATTTATTCATTCTTGGAACCCAAAAAAAAAAAGTGAGGTGTTTTTAAACTGCAACATTATAGATTTTTAAAAATGCATGGTATTTCATAGTACTGACCATGGAACCAGAAGAAAAGGGCATTAAAAGTAGGCAAGCACTATAAATAGGAGTGTTATAATGGGAATTTACTGTGTACTAAAATTTTAGTACATGGAAAAATTATGCTTCTCCATATACTATTAACCTAAGCAAGTTATTGCCAAGCCCTTTTGACCTCTATATACAAATTTATCATAAACAATTATTACTACTAATCCCTTAAAATATCTTTGAATACCAGCTTCAGAATTAGATGTCTGCACAGAGCAAGGTCTAAAACTGAAACTCCATCAGCTCACAAGGTTACAGGTTGAATATTGTCATTTTCTATATGATTACCAAATGTACGATGGGCCCATTATATTTTTGAATTGTAAACATTTACGGTCGAAAAATAGAATGGGAAGTCATGCTAATAGTGCTATTTTCAAGGATATACAATACAGGATACAAAATGCAAATAAGCATTGACAATGGGGCAGCCAAACAGCTGTTTGGTCATTGAGAGAACACTGTCTCTAAATGGAATAGTTATCAGAAACCTTTCAAAGAAAGTAGTTTGTGTTTCTTAAGTTTTAACCTATACAGGAAGGTTATATAAGCTTACAAAGAAAAGATTATTACCTTAACTCCAGTATGGATAAAGTTTGTTTTCATATTGTAACTGGTTTATGTTCTCCATTGTAGTGTAGCTGGCATGCTACATTGCTATCTACCACTTGTTTGGCGAGGTCTGGATTACACCTCTTCAGTCAGCTGATATCAGGCAGAGGAAACAGGGTTCTGGTATGAGTTTTCAGGGTTTTTTTCACCCACAGAACATGCAGATAAGCCTGTGGATGCACATTTCATGTAGTCACATTATTCACCTGGTATGGGAAGGAATGAAGTGTTGGAGGATGACTAGAAAAGGAAACAGAATAATTTTTTTATACTACAGCTGTGGTTGTGTGGTAATCGTGTTAACTGATTTTATAGGCTGGGAAAGTTACCATTTTTTTAAAAAGTGCATTAGGCATCTTTCTTGCTTTTGTATTGAACCAGAAAAATAAATTTCATTGAGAAAATATGACAACATTATCAGCTATCTAAAGATAGCTATTACCAAATGTATGCTCACTTAAGTTATAAAGTTCATTAAAAAAATTAAAACGATAAAGTGCCAGTATAAGTTATTTACAGATTGACAAATTCCATTGTAACAGTGACTATTTTTCAAGAACTCACTCCAAACTTTTAAAATTAATTACTTAAAAAAAAATGAATTTAAAATTTCTATTTGGGGTGGTGGGGGGGGGAGCAAGTGCCTACTTTTGATAACTGGTAATGTTTAGTAACAGGCTTCACAACACATCAGTTTTCAATCCCATTAGTGTTGAGTTTGCTGAAATCCATTCAAAGCCTTAAACACCTTAGTCGGGTCACCTTGCAGGTAAATCTCCAGATGCTGCAGTTTGGAGAACTGAAGCCTTTCTTGGTAAGCGCACCCCTTTGTTTCCCTCACCAATATCATTGCCCTTCTCTGTACCCATTCCAGTAGTTCTACATCTTTCCTAAAATGAGGCCTGCAGACCTCGCAGTACTCAAGATATGTCCTGACCATTGCCTTATACAATGGGATAATCACCTTATCCCTGCTAGCAAAATTCCTGTATATCATTAACAAAACCCCATGAACTGTCCTGGCAGCCTGTTTGTTATTGTTTGTTATTTGGTTTTTAGGAGCATTAGCAACTAAGGCCATATTGCTCGAGGATATGCGGTGGTCATTCCCTGACCTTTCCGCATCCTCCGTATTTGGTGGTGACGGGCTCGAACCCCGGTCTAATCAAGAAGAGTGTATTACGCACTGCTGCTGCTCCTTCTCACCTGGCTACGGAGGTGCTGGCAGCCTGTGTGCACTGCTCAGAGAACATTATATCTGATGGCACAATTAACCCCCGCCAGATCTTTTCATTTTTCACTACCCCGAGATAGTATTGTTTGTTTGTTGTTTGTTATTTGGTTTTTAAGAGCATTAGCAACTAAGGCCATATTGCTCCAGGAATATGCGGTGGTCATTCCCTGACCTATCCGGATCCTCCGTATTTGGTCGTGACAGGCTCGAACCCCGGTCTAATCAAGAAGCATGTGCTATGCACTGCTGCTCCTTCCCACCTGGCTACGGAGGCGCGCCCCGAGATAGTATTCATGCAGTTGGAACTTTAATCTAGATTACTGTTCTACCCATATGTAGTACTTTGCATTTGTCAGTGGTAAACTTCAATTGCCATTTCTCAGCACATTTGCTTAATTTTTCTAGATTACTGTTGTTAACCGTCCTGCCAACCTTTGTATCATGTGAAATCTTAGACACCAATCCTGATATACCTTCATCAATAAATACTAAAACACAATGGCCCAGCACCGAACCCTATGGGACTCTACTAATAACATTTGTCCCTAAAGAGCAGTGTCCACTAGTAACCACTCTGTTTTCTCCCACTCTAACCATCCTTTTATCCATAACAGTAACTTTCCCTTATTCCACACTGCTGTAATTTGTAAAGCAGTCTTTTGTGTAAGAGTATTGAAAGCTTTCCTGACATCCAAGCATTAGCATTAGCATTAGTAGAGGCATTTGATGCAAGAAAGCAAGCTTATGCAGCATCAGCCAAAAAAAAAACACCACTTCCACTTCACCCTTCTGTTCATTCGAAATACCTGTCCAGCTTAAGCCTTAAACGTATTTAGGCTATCAACTTCCACGACAAGGGATGGAAATCTGTTCCACCAACCAACCACCCGCTGGCTAAAGGCAAATTTCCACACGTCTATCCTCAATTTGAATTTATGCCCTCTCAGGTGATTATTCTGAGCAAGAGGAAGAATCCCATCAGCATTGAGCATGCTCGAACCATACAAGGCTTTATACACCTCTATCACATCACCTTGCTGGTGCCTAGTCTCCAGACACTGTAAATTGCAAAAATTAAGCCTTTCTTCGTAAGAGCACCCCTTTGTTCCATTCACTAATCTTGTTGCCCTTCTCTGCACTCATTTCAGCAGCTCTACATCCTTCTTGAAATGAGGCCTCCAGACCTGTAAACAGTACTCTAGGTGTGGCCTGACCATTGCCTTATACAAGGGAATAATCACCTCCTTATCCCTTCTAGAAAAATTCCTATATATCATTAACAATACACAAGCTGCTACTCTTGCAGCCCGTCTGCACTGCTCAGAGAACTTCATATCTGCCTGCACAACCACCCCAGGTCCCTTTCATTCTCTACCACTGTCAGTGTAGTACCACAGAGTTGATACATTGCTCTAGGGTTGCTGTTTCCCATATGTAGTACTTTACATTTGTCAATGTTAAACTTCATTTGCCACCTCTCAGCCCATCTGCTCAACCTTTCCAGATCCTGTTGCAGCAGCATAGTGTCAGTAGTGTCCTTGACAACCCTGCCAACCTTTGTATCAACTGCAAACTTGGACATTAAGCTTGATATACCATCATCAATATCATTTATAAATACAGAAAACAATAATGGACCCAACACTGAACCCTGAGGGACTCTACTAATAACATTAGTCCATGATGAGCAGTGTCCATTGATTACCACTCTCTGTCTTCTCCCCCCTCAACAACCCCTTTATCCATAACAGCAATTTGCCTCCAATGCCACATTGCTCCAATTTGGGCAGCAGTCTTCCATGTGCAACAGTATCAAAAGTCTTTCTAAGATCCAAGTGTATAATATCAAAGTTATTCCCTGCATCCAGATCTTTTGTGACTGCATCATAGTATCCAGTCAAATTGGTCAGGCAAGACTTCCCCTTAACAAAACCATGCTGTGTCCGAGCTATAACTGAAGTCTTGTCTAGATGATCCTGCAGTGCTTCTTTAACCAGTGCCTCCATTAATTTTCCAGGAACAGAAGTTAAGCTCACAGGTCTATAATTACTTGTGTCAGCCTTTGATTCTCCTTTGTGAATTGGGGTCACATTTGCACATCTCCCAACTGTGGGTACCTCCCCTGAGTTCAAGGAAGTTCTCATAATTATGGCTAAGGGTTTGTTACTTCCTTTGCTGCCTCCTTTAATATAACTGGATAGATCCCATCCACCCCAGGTGCCTTTCTTGTGTTTATCTTCAACAATTTCTCCTCCACTTTACTCTCATTTATTAGAAAATCATCTAGCTCACTGCCAATGTTTACTTCACCTACGACATTCCCCTTCCTGAATAACTCCTCATGTGTGAATGTCGATGCAAAATATTCATTTAGTTTGTTAGCTATCTGAGCAGGATCATCAACAGTTGACCCATCGATATCAAGTGGACCAATCTGATTCATCCCCTTCCTTCTAGAGTTTACATAAGTAAAGAACTCTTTGCTGTTTTTCTTTGCATCCCTTTCCAAAGATTTCTCGTAATCTGCCTTCGCCTGACTAACTTCCTTTGTAACTTGGTTACAGATCAACTTGTATCTATCATAGGCTTCTGTGTCATGTGTTAATTTGTATGTATCCCATGCATTTTTCTTCTCTGCCATATGTCTCATTAGTTCATCTCACATCCAATTAGGGCTAAACCTTGAACAATATTTCTTATTTGTATGTAAAGCCTAGTAGCTTCCAAGGTAAGTTCTTTGAATGCTTCCCATTTTGAATTTGCGGTTGGTAACATCATCAGTTGGTCCCACTGTATAGAATTTAAATACTGTCTAAATACATCGTAATCGTCTTTACGAAAGCAATAACCCTTCCCTTTACCCCTAATTGTAGTTACCTCTTTGATAAATCCCACATCAGCACACTGTGAATAGTGGTTCATTTAACTGCGGATTTTTATACATGAAGAATCACTAATGATAATCAAATCAATAGTATTACTCCCTCTAGTTGCCTCCCGAATATGCTCATGTAGAAAACAATCATCCAATAAATCCACAAAAGCCTTGCTAGTGTGAGTTACCAGTCCCCAAATTCCAGTCAATATCTGGGAAATTAAAATCCCCCATTATAAGACTCTGATTTACTGGTCCACTCTATTTCCCTGTACAGTTTCTTATTATACTCATCAGAGTCATTAAGCCTATAGCACACTCCTACTCTCAATTTTGATCTCCCAGTGCTTATGTCACACCAAACTGACTCGACACTGCACTGTCCAGCGATGTCGACTGGCTTCATTTCCTTGGATTTTATGTGTTTCTTAACTAATAGCATAACCCCTCCCATCCTATCCTGTCTATCCTTTCTGTAGACGTACTCCTCAAATTCCAGTTCTGCATTCCTTATATCCGTGTGACACCACGTCTCTGAAATCCCAACAATATCTGCCTTTGATGTTTTGAGCAATACCTCAAATTTATTTACTAAACTCCTAGCAAGTATACATGCACCTGTTTCTATTCTTAGCTACCCTAACACAACCCATGTGTTTACTTGTACTGCAATGACTCCCAGCAGTCTCTGAAATATTCTGCATCTTGTTTTTCAGGCTTCTGCTCATTCCAATAGAAGCAGTGCAAGAATCTCTTTCACCTCTGCCAGTGGCTACTGTTAATCTATTAGTCTTTGTCTCCCCCCAAGCTAGCAGTTTTCTGACCCACTTAACACTGCATCGATAACATCAGCAAATATTCTTGCACCCATATCAAAATTATATTTTGCATCCGGTTCCTTAGTTATTCAATCATAGTATCCAATTGAGTTGGTCAAACCAGATTTAACATAGCCATACATCTTAAATCGCTTAACATAAACCCATGCTACGACTCCAAGTATAACTGCACTCCTGTCTAGATGGCCCTGCATTACTTCATTAACCAGTGATTTCAATATTTTCCGTGGAACAGAAGGTAAACTAACAGGTCTGTAGTTGTGTTACCCTTTGTGAATTAGAGATAAATTCACACATCTCCAGTCCAAAGTGACTCCCCTGAATCCAAGGATGTTCTAATAATTATGGCTAAGGGTGTTTACTTACCTCCTTTACTGCCTTCCTTAAACTAACTGGATAGATCCCAACCATCCCAGCTACTTTCTTGCATTTAACTTCAGAAATTTCTCTTACACTTTCCTCTCAGTTATCACCGCCAAATTTTTTTTTTTTTATGTAAACCCCAAACACGAGAGGTATTAGAACCTATAGTACTTAGTACCATGCTTGGGTTGGAGATTGAGAAGACGAAAGAAGATATTTGTTGACATTGGACTTGAACTTCTGTAGACTGTAATTTTTGGGAAATACATGTGAAGGAAGGTTGTTCCAGAAAACGGCAGTTGAATGAATAAACAAGGAAGATGAAAAGTTGGTTCTGAGAGTTTGAAGTTGGACAGTAAATGTATGTTGGCTTGCGGCGGCACATGTTCGGACTGTTTTGAAAGAGAGAGCAGGAATTATAGAAGCCAATTCAGAAGAACAGTGCCCATGGAAGTATCTGTAGAAGAGGCATGCAGCAGAAACTCTATGAGACGGCGAGTGGAGAGACTCTGTTAGAGATGAATCATTAATTAACCTAACTGCCCTCTTCTGAATGGAATCAAGAAGCCTGAGAGAGGTTTTGAGGGCACCACCCCAGATGTGGGAACAATATTCCATGCCTGGGCGGAATTGCGATCTATACAGAGTGAGCAGCTGTTTGCAAGAAAAGTAATGCTGAGAGCGAAAGAGAAAACCAAGTTTTTTAGATTCAGAGGAAGCAATATTTGTAATGTGCTTGTGCCAAGAGAGATTAGAAGTCAGGGTAATCCCCAAAAGAGATATATCATTTTGCCTAGAAATCGGAGTGTCACTAAAGATAAGCATAGGAACAGAACAATCCTTTTTGAGAGATATAAGACAAGACTGAGTTTTAGAATGGTTGAAATCAACTAAGTTGTCTTTGCCCCACTGGAGAATTACCTGAAGATTGGCATTTAAGGAATTGGTAGCAGATTTTCGAGAAGTTGAAGCTGATTGAGCAGGACAAGGTTTCTCAAAATGGAAAGTGGAATGTAATGTGCTATCATCGGCAAAATTATAGATAGGATTTCCAGTCAATGGAAGAAGGTCATTAATATACAAGAGGAAAAGAGTGGGAGAAAGAACTGAACCTTGGGGGACACCAGCATTAGTGGAGGAGTTAGAAGATAGAGAGCCATCTACCATCACCTTCAGTGAGCAATCAGAGAGAAAACTGGATAACCAATTACTAAAAACAGTTGGCAAACCATAAGATGGAAGCTTGTTTAGAAGACCTTTATGCCAAACACGAACGAAAGCATTTGAGATGTCAAGAGCAAATACTTGTGTTTCACCAAACCTTTCCATTGAATTAGTCCATAAATGGGTGACATAAGCCAGAATATCACCAGTGGATCGACATGACGGAATCCATACTGGCGATCGTTGATCAGATGGAAGGTTTCTAGGTAGTTTAAAAGTTGGCAGTTAATTGATTTTCTCCACTACTTTATAAAGAGTAGAAGTAATTGCAATGGGACGATAATTGGATGGGAGGGATTTGTCACCTTTTTTAGGAACTGGCTGGATATGAGCAAATTTCCAAGCAGAAGGAAAAACATCTTTGGAATAAGAAAGTGAAAAAAGGCGGCAAAGAATAGGAGTAAGTTCAGGAGCACAGGTTTAAGTGGAGAAATACCACTGGGACCTGGAGCTTTCTTAGCATCAAGATATGTCAAAATCCTCCTGACATCCTTTTGACGGAAGACCACAGGAGGCATTGAATGGAGCGTGCTGGGAATGGTAGGAGGTGTTTTACCAAGATCATTAATACATGAGTTGGAAGAAAAATGGGATACTAGCAGGTCAGCTTTATCCTTGGCTGAAGTGACAACAGAACCATCTGGTTTGGATAGAGGTGGGAGCAGAGATGGACAAAAGTTGCAGCCAATAGCTTTGGCAAGAGACCAGAATGCTCGGCTACCATTAGGGCAAGAAGCAAGTTTTCTACTCTTAGCCTGTTCAAACCTCTAGTTTGGACTGATTAATAACTGTTTTACAATTGTTGCGAGCTTTGGTGTAGGCAGAAAATGAAACTGGAGAATTAGAAACAAGCTAATTATGATATGCAACATTCTTCTCTTGAACAGCCTTAGCACATTTATTGGAAAACCAAGGTTTATTTAAAGGACGAGATTTTAAAGTGGAGTGTGGGATATAGGATTCCATTCCTGCAAGAATAATTTCACTGACACAATCTGAGCAAACATTGACATCAGAAGTTTTGAAACAGTAATCCGACCAGGAAAAGAAGAAAAGAAGTCTCGCAGGTCATCCCATTTTGCATTCTTGTATTGCCAAACAACACGAGGTTGGGAATAGCCATGAGATAAAGGTTCCATTGAAGAAGAGACAATCACCAAGTTGTGATCTGAAGTGCCTAAAGGACCTCTCAGTTCGACCGTGCACTTAGAAGGGTTGTTTGTGAGAAAAAGATCAAGCGTATTGGCTGTATGATTAGGATTGTCCGGTATTCTTGTAGGTAAATGAACAATCTGTGCAAGATCATTAGTAATTGCAAAAGCCTCAGCATCTCGACTAGCTGGGTCAGTGTGACTAGAAAACGGAAGCGAGCTGGAGTTGTGAACATTAAAATCACCAAGGAAAATTACCTCACTGCTAGGAAAGTTGGACCGGAGAAAGCCAAGTTTGCAAAGAGAGGAAGTCAAAGAGCTCCAAGTGATTAGTGAAGTTGGGAGAACGGTAGAGACAACAGATGAATTTGACACAATGAGGTAGAGAGATTTTAAGCCAGAGAAGTTCAAAGAGAGGAACTTCCAAATTGCCAAGTCTCTGACAGGGAATATCAGAACGAACATATGCACAAGTATCACCTTTGAGGCGAAAGGAATCATACAGCGAATAATTTGGGCATCTGAGATGAGCAGTAGTTGAATCAATCGATAACTGAGATTCTGTCGGAAAAAGTACATGGGGTTTGGCAGACTGCAAGTGGACATCATTTAGATTAGAACTGAGGCCACGTATATTTGTGAACCAAATACGGAGGATGCAGAAAGGTCAGGAAATGACCACAGCATATCCCCGGAGCAATATGGCCTTAGTTGCTAATGCGCCTAAAACCCAAATAACAAACAAACCCCTCAGTTATCACAAAATCAGTTAGCTCCGTTAAGTTTGATAAACTTCTGGCATTCACCTTCCTAAAGAATTCCTCATGTATGAATGTAGATGCAAAATATCTAGTCAGCCTGTCAGCAAGCTGAGCAAGATCATCAACCGTTAAACAACTGACATCAAGTGGACCATAGTATATAGTGTAATTTGACTAGCGGCACTGGGGATTTCTCCCAACTCCTCAATTGGTACTCTGTGATGTGTACAGAACTCTGTAGAGGCCAGATGGTATGAGTTAATGAGCGTTTGTGAAGTGTTAGTGTAGGGCCCAGCCACTTAGCCTAAGGATTTTTGGAAGCCAGAAACCTCTAGTAACTGTCCTTCACCACGGGGAGGCAGGCCGGGTCAGTGGAAAGAAATACTGTGGCAGGGCGAACTCGGGGTTTGGCTGAGCTTCCAAGGGAGGGCCCAGAAAAAAAAGGGGGGGGGTAAAAATAGAAGTGGACAAGGAGTGCTAGCTGATACCCCTGAAACAGGATGCCCATCCTGCTCGAGGGCGGGGTTTTAAAAGAGTGGTGGATTTGTCCACCAGGTGAGGGGTTCCAACCATGGAGAGGGGAGGAGGAAAAGTTATAGGGATCCTGGAGTTTTGAAGGGGAGGGCAGAAGGAGGCAACAATAGATGGATACAGGTGGAAACATCCACCCAGAGAAATGGAGATGGGTGTACTGGAGGGGAGTAAAGGTTATGGGTAAAACCCATGAGATGTCACATGGATGGCAAGATCCCACATCAAGGTGGAAGATGTCTGCAGCATTTCAGACACAAGGAAAACTAACATCCTGGTCATGGAGATGCATGGCCAACAGGGGAGTGAAACTCCTGGTCATGGGTTGTAGAATATACTGCTGAACCCCTGTCATCATAGATGTATACAGGAGAATGGGGCATGCCAACATAGCCCTGGAGGCTACTATAAGATTCACCCCAGGCTGATCTCCAATACCACCCCCCCTCCCAGATAACCAGTGGTACTTGCTATATGCAGTTAGGTGAGGTGCAGTAATCTGAAATAGATGGCTTTGATTAGTCCTTTTATTTATATAGGGTCCCTCTAAATCTGACTTCCCCTGTAGTCCTGCTCTGCTGAAGCGACAGCAGTCAGATTGGTGCTGAGGTTCCAGGCAATTATCCCGTGCTGTGACAATGTCAGCAATTCATACCTTTAGAGTTGAAATCCTTTGTTTATTCAGGATTGCTCTCTCAACTGAGTTGCCCTGAATTCATCCCACACCATACAGGGTGTCAGCATTGTTGGTGTACTGTGGCACCATCCAAGAGTACACCTACTCAGGGATCATCCCATGCTGTAGCAGCATCAGCATCTTACACCATTAGATGTTTGCAGTCAAATCAGGTAGTGTCAGATCCAGTGGTCAAATTTGTATGTTTAGACAGGAGTGCTTAAGTTGGGGGCCCCAGCAGTCTCTGCTTCTTTGAGTCTCAAATTCACTTGGCGAGTTGTAAGCACCCCCTGCTCATACTCACTAAGCACTTTGTAGTAGCATTCCTGTGCAATGAGACGCTCTTGACCATTTTGCATAGTGTTTGGGTGAGGAGCAACCCCCAGGTGGTTTCCCACATCTGCACAGTTTATTGTGTGGTGTTTTATTGAAGTGTAAAGTGTATTTAGCATCTAACGGCACCAATGGTTCCCCCCCCCCACTGGAACACAACAATGAAAGCAAGACGGAGGTGTTTTTGTTGTTGGTGTACCAGTTCCCTGGGAAGATCAGTGATTTAAGTGTATGGATTTTTAATAAGTGTAACATTGTGTGCCATTGTCCATTTAGCTGCTAGACCCCTCCTGGGGCTTACACTTGGCCCCGTGGAAGCAGACCAGGTACCCAATAGTTTCAAATTTTCACTCTGACAGGCCCTGCCACCTAGTTTCCTGAAATTTCAGTGGCTAAGTCCTAAAAAAAAAAAGTAGGGGAATGTTGAAGTTGGAAAAGCCAAAAACTGGTGATTGCGGTTAATTTTGACATATTTAAATTTAGATGTGTGAGGCATTTGCTTGCATATAGATATGGTGGGGAGAGACTGAAGACTGGGGGAAAAAAGGCAGAAGTATGGGGATGTTAGGGAAGGCGACCCCAATCAGTCAGTGAGGCAGGCCCATGCCTCACCAGAAGAAAAGCAAGGAGGGGGAACAGAACCCCACACCAGGGATGAGGAGCTACAGGTACCACACAAGGGAGCACGATACATATTGCCAGATGATGTTGGTAACAAAGCTGCATGTTGTCAGGGTCGGTGCAGAGTCCAAATCAGATGCCATATCCAGTGACGACATCATTCCTGGCACTCAGGTCACACTATGTTTTGTTGCCAGGCTTGGTTTGGTCGTGGGTGGATGTATACCGCGGTTGCTACTGAAGAGACATTCGACATCAGAATTATGTCTTAGTTGAGCGGGAAGGTTTTCATCTCTCGAAGAGATCGTGGGCAAATATTGTGAAGGCATCATAGTGACTCATCACTCACGATGTGATGTTCCTGATCTAGCAGCAGGTAATATATTTTTGTTATTAGTTGGCATCTGAGACCTTCATATAGTTTGCATCTGAACATTAGGTGCTCCCAGCTTTCAGGGAGTCCACAATGACATAGTGGGTTGTTAGAGATGTCTAAGATGGAGTTTCTCCATAATGGGTCTGTGTCCTGCTAGCAAGAAGGTAGCATGTAGACTTGTGTGAAGTGTAGTGTTGGGTTGTGTTGTACCTCTGGCTTTTCGCGATGGGGTCCCTGACAAGTCCCCACATTGCCCACCACTAACCTCTGGGAAGTAGCCAGGCAATTCCAAATTTCTGGTGGATCCTGCTGCCTAATTGCCTTGACCATTTGGCAGGTTGTGGATTTTAGAAATTAGATGCCACCAGTGACCCTCATAGTCTGGGTAGTGATACACAGTGTGCTCCCACGTTTCACTTTCAGTTCAGTTACAGATAGGATCATCAGTAATTCCCAGGGAGGTCAGTTTATCCTTGAAGGATCCATCCTCTGTAAGAAAGAATGTCTCATAAATGCCTGGGGAAAACCACAGTGGAACCTTTGGGCTAGTCATTTTTACCTCTGGTAAAAATCGCCTCATCAAGTGGACGTGATTTAGTCCCTTCCTTGTACTGTTAATTATAAGAAAAAAAGTAAAAAAAGTCCTTGCTGCTTTTCTTAACATTCTTTGCCAGAGACTTCTCATAATATGCCTTGGCTTGCCTAACCTCCTTTGTGACTTGATTGTAGACTAGTTTATATCTACCATAGGCTTCTGTGTCACCTGATATTTATATGCAGCCCATGCATTTTACTTCTCTGCCATGTCTCAATAGTTCATCTGACATCCATTTAAGTCTAAGCCTTGAAATGTATTTCTTAGTTGGTATGAAAAGCCTAGTAGCTCCTAGTAGACTTTTCATATCAACAAATTCTAAATGGGAAGTATTCTTGCCTGAATGCTTCCCATTTAGAATTTGTTGTTGGTATCAACATTAGTTGTTTCCATCATATAGAATTTCCATAATCTTCAGTGCGACCAAGTTTTCCACCATTTACTGTCTTGAGCAGCTATCAACACTTCAAAGCCTTAATGGTAACATCGAAACATTGAGGTACTACATAGATGTTGCATCCACATACCTATCTCCAACCCCAATTATGATTGCTATCAACAAAACCACTCACTAGTTAGTTAATAATGAGCCCATCATATGTGGTTGAATGTAATCTTCTGCTGCCTATCCAATACTTCAGAAGTTGGCTCATAGAATCTCTCCAATCACTACAAATTATCCGTCAGCCAATGAGGAACTAAAACCTGCTAGACAGTTTTTGTCTTCGGCAATATGCCAACTTGTAGAAACCATAGGCAACATGTTTCAATCAGAGCGCCAACCAATCATATTTAGTTTTCTTAACCATAAGAAACTTCAATATTCCCAAAGTCAAATCTATGCAATAGGTCACTGCTCCACAATTTCTTGATCCAGTGCACTGCTTCCATCCCATGGATAGAAGCAGTGCACTGAATCAAGAAATTGGAAGGATGCAAACTAAGCCTTGACTGATCAAATGAGTCAATGCTCATCACACCATTAACAGGACAATTACCATCACACCATGCTCCATAGCATGGACTCTCCAACTCAAAGTTTCCACTCCAAATAATATGCACCAAATAGAAAGCTAGTGACATGCAAGATCGCATTCCATTCTACAGGGCTAGGTCTGTATTAAACAGAAATTGGCAGGATTTAAGGCACACCCCAAAAGAATCCTAAAAAAGAAACCCATTCTACAAAACAAAGGCGTTCTTCCCAGAACATGGATGAGTGCTTGTTTACATTGCCACATTTTCTAAGCAGCCTCTGCTCTACCTAACTTGCCAGCCTTCAACCACTCTCACCCCACTGATGCTCTTGCTGCAATTAAAATTTACAAATAATATGGGTCACCAATGCTTTCCCTCTCACAGTGATAATCTTGCAACAATGACAATGCATATCCTAGCCTTAGAACAGAGACACGAGCTGTCAGTCATATATCTTGCCCTCCACTCAGAATTTGATGCCATCTACAGTGCATACTTTAACTATTACACCTCTTACTAGGCAGCTTCAATTCCCATGGTGATGCTATCTGGTTCCTAGAGACCATGTGATATAACTGCCAGTGTGCCTCAAGGCCAGATCATGTCTTCTTTTCACAGCAATCATGGCGCCATTTATAGTCAGCAAACACAACCGGACCGTATATGCTGACAATATCAAGTTCCTTATTAGGATATCACCACCTGACTTACCAGCCAAAACCACTCAACACATCAACAGAAATTTTCAGGACCCAGCTGACTACTTCAGCACCTTCAACCTCCAAATCAGTTCTTTGGAATTGGCACAAATCATTATCTCACTAAAGGGTATCCCAACAACACTGGAGCTTGCACTCAAAGACCCCTCAGTTCCAAGCATTGAAATGCACAAAGATCTGGGAGTTGTTCCACTCCACCTATCATTCACTGAGCCCGTTAATGTCATACTTTCAAAGCTGAACTTCTCTACTGTGGGTCACCAAGGAACAACTCCTCCACACACACACACACCAATGACCCACACCTGCTAAAAAGATATAGTATCCAATCTATACCTGGTCACTCCATACACCTCAGAAATATGGTCCTTCACTGCTGAATCCAAACTTTTCTAAAGGCTCTTTTCTACAGAATTCTGGCTGTTAAAATGGGCCAACACCAGGCTCCATCCCCCCCCCACCTCAGTGCTCAAAGCAAACACAGTTTAAGGGTAGATGTCCTTCAACTACAACTTTTCTGATGTAGGTTGCAGTCCTACATCAGAAAAAGAAAGTTGATATTCACAATTAAGATGGCCACAGGTAAAATAACAGAGCCAAATTTCTGAGATCCATGCTCTTGGCCTTATCTCCAGTACAGCTTTTATCAAACCTTAACCAGCTAGTGCTCATCAATAGATTCCTACATAAGCAATTTCTGTCCTCATTCCAAGAGGTGATAGACAAGAAATACACAGGAAATCCTTGTTAAACTAAAAATTTAGAATGCCACATCCCAGCCAACTGTGCTTTTACCTGCCTAATAGAGACACTTGTGACCACCATGTCCTTGACATCTCAATTGCCATCTGCAACTGTGATCCCGGCCAACAACTACACTTGGGATACCACCAGCACTCAAAGCACTTGCTCAGCTCTGTCCCTAGGTTCCAGATTCTGACTGCTACATCACACTACTCTGGACTTTTTAAGATAGTTTCCTTTGTTCAAGGCGATTTTCCGGCCAAAACCGGGAAATCCCATTACTTGGGTTATAACAGGTCTAATTTTGAACAGACACATCAAATTATTTCTCCCAACGGAAGAAACAATATAATATGGACAGAATGACTGAAAAGGACCTAAATATGGAGGAAAAAAAAAAAAAATGCAGAAACCAGGATACACCCTGACTTAAATATAGAGGATATCCCAGACTCAGATATCAGAGTTTAGGGGAAAGAATCCCCCAACAATAATGAGCAAATAAATAACAAAGACACTGAAGCATGTCCCTCAGGCCCCCTTGGTATGAAAAGGGCAAAAAAAGGGAGAAATCAAACAGAAAATAAAATAAAGAGTACAAAGAAAAATATAGCAATGAAAATACAGAGAACAAAACAGAAGAGGAAATAAGGTTTGAAACCATTAACCAGATTCAAAACCCAATCAAATAAATTAGAGAGTTAAAACTATACCTAGAAGACTTGCTCCACAAGTAAACAAATAGAATAATGTCTGCAACAAGACTACAGATAGTCAACTGCTGGACAGTCTTGGAGCAAAGAGTCATAGAGTTGAACACAGAAAACAGAATTTTAAAAACCAAAGTGGAAACTGTGACAGAAGAAAAAAATAATTATAAAGCGATCAACACATTAAGTTAAGCCAAAAGGAAAAATCCTCACATCTTAATTTTTGATGTACCAGCGGCAACATTAGAAAAAGACCTAATGATGGATATATACTATAAAAACTTCAGTAGCATAATGACAAAGATGAATTTGCTGCTGAATTCTTTCTAAAAAGAGGAACCAAAAGAAATGGATTATTTAACATAATAGCAGAAATTACACCTAAAATATGGAAGGCACTGCAGGAACAACAGAGAATCTATGCTGGCTGGACCAGCCATAGATTCAGGGAACATTTCCCCATACAAAAATGTTTTAAATGTCATAAGTACAGTATGGTCATACTGCCAGGGACTGCAGTCAAAAAGAACCTATCTGTGGTCACTGAAAACAATTACAAAAGCTGCAAAAATAAGTCTCAGCAGGCCAAAATGTGCTACTGCAAGGCAGCACAGCTGACTGACTATGTGAGATAACGAGCAAAAAGAACCTATCTGTGGTCACTGCAGTCGCTGGAAACGATTACAAAAGCTGCAAAAATAAGTCTCAGCAGCCAAAATGTACCACTGCAAGGCAGCACAGCTGACTGCTATGCACACAGCATCAGGGATGACAAATGCCCCTGCTATAAAAAAATGGTAAACTTATACAAAGTACAATCTAGGACAAATTATGGGCCAGATTGAAAATGTAAATGTGACTAGGGCTCTAAATCTCGTATTCTTCAAATTTTCTTTCTTCTATGTCATTTTCTTCTAATTTCTTAAAATTAGAAGAAAATGACAGACATATTGGTACTCCAAGAACCATACACACATATGAGTAGGGTTCAAGGATACCCAAGAAATTACAAAATCATAGAATGCACCTCGGGTGTCCCTCTACAGCAATAGTAGTGAAAAACACTGACCTTACAGTCACAAAGGTGGGTCACCTCTGCTCCCTAACAGCAGTATGTGCTCATATCACTAGTGCTGTGGGACAATTCTGTTATCTCACTTTATTCCAGACCTGGTGAAGATATAAATCCTACAATAGAATATTTACAAGCAGTCACAGACCTGCTACCTACAGCAAATATCATAGTGTGTGCTGATGTCAACTGCCGGTCAGCCTTATGGCATAGCCATACAGAAGACAGAGCAGTTACACATAATGGCCAGATATTATCAGATTTTATAGCCACCTCACCCTTTCAAGTGATAAATCAACCTAATAACTTACCAACTTTTAGCAGTACCATGTGGGAGAGTGACACTAATGTCACTCTTGCCACCAATTCAATAGCCTATAAAATTACAGACTGGTGTGTCCAGCCAGCCTGAACCACATCAGATCATAGAGCCATCACCTTCAAACTAAACAGGCAATTACAAATAACCCAACACTCCTTATTGGATACCAAAAGGTATAACTTCAAAAAGGCAAACTGGCAGATTTTTTGCAGAACATACAGCAGCTGAGCTGCAAAAACAGGAAAATGAGTGGTCTAGATCAGACAACTGTAACCCGGACGAGCAAACACCGACTATGACAAACATTTTAACAAAAACAGCAAAATCCCATGGAAAAAGCCAAGGAAGCAGGCAGTCCCCTGGTAGTGCCCTGAACTGACTATACTCATGAGAAGGGTGCACCAGGCTAGGAGAAATTTTCAAAGAGCCAGAACATCTTGGCCACAAAATGAGGTGGATGCACTGAGAGATTCTTATAGGATCTCTCAGGAATCAGTATACAGCCCTCGTTAGAGATAATAAAAAGGAATGTTGCACTTGGTGGAACTACTGGAAACAATAACCCTTGGGGAGTTTACAGAATATTGACCAACAAGCTGCCAAGAGGAGTTGTCTTGGAAACTACTGTCAAACCAGATGGAATCCCAACCCTGTGTTGGGCAGATTCTGAAACAGTATTATTCAGACTGAAACTGGGGAACATTCCCCCACCCAGCTAGACATTATAAAAGACATAACACTGAATATGACAATGCCAATATTGAACCTCTGTTTACTATACAAGACTTAGAAATAGCACTATCTAAAATCAAAAACAATAAATGCCCAGGTTTTGACTTCTTAGAGGTTGAGATTATCAAAAAATTAGCAGAAATAGCACCAGAAAAATTAATAGCACTATATAATAACTGTATGACAGAAGGTATATTCCCAAAAATATGGAAAAAAGCTGTGTTAAGATTAATTCTCAAAAACCCAGAGAAACTGCCTACTGATCCCAAATCCTATAGACCAAGCCAGTGAACCACACACCAGCTCCATAGGTGATAACAGGTAGGAACATGGTATATGACTGCCAGGGTTTTTCTTTTGAGCCCCCAGTCTGCTTGACTGATGCTGGCCCTACTCCCTGTACTACGGAAAATATATGAAAGACTAATATAATAGATTAGCTCAGTACTACATGGAAGCAGGTTTATATTGTGACAATCAGTATGGTTTTAAGCAGGGCAACTCTACAGAGGATGCTATGCACCACCTACTGACAACAGTTAAAATCTCAGAGGAAAAAATATATACTGGCAATCTCCATTGACTTTGCTGGGGCAACTCACTCTGGTGGCCTAGTGTCCTTAGGAGACTCCGCCAGGCAAATAGCCCACAAAACCTCTATAAGGTAATAAACAGCTACCTTAGACAGAAGTGTCTCAGTACGCACAAGGTTCCAGGAATTGACACGCCCTATGAATAAAGGCTGCCCGCAGGGTTCAATCCTCAGCCCTTTCTTCTGGAACATTGTTCTGGACGAATTTCTGGCCTTGGATCTGGGCTCCGTAGAGAGCCTGGCCTTTGCAGATGACATGATTTTACTTGTAAAATGTAACACAAGTGGTTGTAGAGCAGAGATCAAAATGCCATTCTCTTGCAGCTGCAGGATTAATCAAAATCAACACAACCACTATAAAAATGGTAACAGAACTAAAATATCTTGGAGTGGTCTTTGATTCAAAATTAACTCTTTACCCCCATTTGATCTACTTGGTGAAGAAAGTGAGAAATTATACAGGTATGATTGCCAGCATCAGTCAAGCAGATGTTCCTGCCTGTTATCACCTATGGAGTCGGTGCGTGGTTCACCCATTTGGCCATAGTAAGAAATAGGAATAAATTAGAATCAATACAAAGGATGATACTACTCACTATTACCAGAGCATGTCACACAGTAAGCACACCTACACTACAGTTGCTGGCTGGAGCTCTCCCACCTTACCAGGAAGTAGCCAAAAGAGGCTTATATTATAGATTTAAAAAGGGCATTCCCACAGAATTTCTGGGGATAGCCCTTGATACAACCAACACCTTCAATGATAAAAAAAAAAAGAATAGCTACAAAGCTCTATGACCTATGGCAAACAAAGTGGGAGCAGGAAACCAGAAGTCTGGTTACCAAATGGTTTCTACCATGGGTGGCAATTGTTAGCCCAAAGCCACCTAAGTGGTATGGCCCCTGGACTTTTTGCCAACATTTATATTGACAGGTCACGGCTCCATAAAGGCAAAACTTCCTTAGACCTGACTGATGACCCAAACTGCACCTGTGGTGAGAGTGAAGACTGGGCACACATTCTATATGAATGTATAATATATGACATATCCAGAACACAGCCAATAGCACAGACTGGCCTCCTTCCAAGGGGAGAAGAACATCAACATCTGTTCATCATAGAAGAGTCAAATTATAAAGCCTTTGTAACTTTTACACAGAAAGTATTCGAAACGCGCAGAACTATCCAAAGAATGGCAACTCAGCCCCCCACAATTAATCAATAATTAAAATTGCCCAAGTTTCCCACCATGCCCAGATGACTTAAAAACTATCAGGATAGCAGTATTCTGCACCCTGACATGACAAACCTCCTCAGGACTACCCTGCCATAAGTAACCATATAGGGAGGGAGATGTACAGGCAGCCAGGGAAGCAGATTATCTGAAAAATATCAGTAAGCTAGTAGCAAACGGATGCAATGTAGAATGAAAGATAGAATGAATAGGCTGGGCACTGAGTGAACTAGGAATTATATGGTAAAAGGGAATAAATGGCAGTTTTGGTGAAAGAAAGAGTGACCTAGCATGAGGGAAACAGAGTGAATGGGAATGAGTGGAAGAGCAAATGTAATTGGCCAAAAAAATAGAGTTAAAAATAACTTACATTACTTTATATATACTAACAAACATTTACTGACAACACAAACACTATCACTGCATTCTCCCCTAGCCTGCAAAAAACTTGTAGCTAGGCCTGCACCACAACTGAAGAATAACAGTAAGTTGAGGTACCCAGAGAGGGCAGTGCAGAAAGCAAGAGTCAAATAAATTAAATGAAAGCCAGAAGAATGAAAGTGTGTGTGAGAAAAAGAACACAAACCATAAATGCTAGTTTTAATTAGTTTCATTTATTTAATTAGTATTTAAATTTACATTACACATCATTGCATCCCCCCCTGGTGTGTAAGAAAAAGATGAATGAGTGTGAGTGAAAAAAAATATATATAAATATATGTATGAAACTTGAAAGAAAAAAAAAAGTATAAAAATAGAATGCAAGTAGGGTGAGAATGCAGATTATGAATGAAGTAAATCTCTCTCTCTCTCCCACCCCTTCACCTGGTGGGTTAACCACTGCCAACAAACATATCCCCCCCCAGAACAGGATGGGCAGCTTGACCTTCCTACCACATTTGACACCACTTGGACATGACACCGACGAAGACATTCTGTGGCGTTGCTCCCAACATGCCATTGGCGATCTGAACTGGGTACTCTAACCCAGTTCTCTTTCAAAACCCCATCCCCAGGCAGGGGAGGGAGGAGAGAGGTCTGTCTTGTCTCGTCTCCTCTCCTCCCTGCCCGCCTACCTCCATACTTCGCCTGGTGGGGCTCGTCTCCACTGACCTCTTTAGGGATGCCTACTCTACCTTATTCTTCTGTTTTCCCACCAGTCTTCAGCCTCCCTTCTCTCACTAAACCGACTGAATACAGCCCTTAACAATGCCACCAAATTCTAACCAACGTCTGAATTCTTCAGTTTTCTTGTAAATCTCTTTTGGCCAAATTCTAATATACACTTTTTTTTTTTTTTTTTAGGACTGAAATCCTTGGAAATTAGGTGGTAGAGCCTGCCAGAGTTAAATATCATTATTATTTAGTACTTAAATAATCTACTGGGTGCCTGACCCGCCTCCTCATGGCAAAGTGTGGGTAACGGTGGGTCCTAATAGAGGCTAAATGGTCAGAGAAACAACAGAACAATGCTACACAACAGACCACTCCCCACACACTTTTAAATCTCTGGCCTCCACAGAGTTCTGTGTCACTCACAAAAAATACAATGAGATGGGGGGAACCCCTGATGCCATCAGACAACTAATAAATAAATTTTCTGTTTATACTCCGGGACGACCAAACGGTCAGAAGAGTTCACGAGATAGACATAATACAAGAAACAGCACCGTATTCAGCAGTCACGGGCTTTAACCCCGGTCACTCACACTTTGTCTTCCAGAGTATACAACTTATTCTTAATATAACAGTTACTCTATAGCCGGGTGGGTAAAGTGCCTGCCTGGCAACCCAAAGGTCGCGGGTTCGAATCCCTCTTTGGGCTTGGATCAAAGTACTGCAAAAACCTTGGGAGGTGCATTATGGCCACAGAAGCCGATGTGCCAACAACTACCCAAAAAAAAAAAAAAAGTTACTCTATAAGAACTGCCAGTGTGCCCCAAGGCCAGATCATAGTAATGTGTCTGTAATACTATTATAATATCTCAATGCCACTTTATGTATTTACTTAATGTAATTATTATATATTTTCAAAACCTTGGGGGTCACCATACCATGATAAGATTAATTGTATATATCTGTATACTGATCTGTTTACAGTAGCATTGTGCTATTGTAAATTGGTCAAAATAGTCACTTTCTTCAGTTGATTAATTGAGCTTTATTATTTGGTATTCTGGGAAGTGAAATAAAATAGATTTTTTAATATGTTGTCCCCCATCCCATTACAAAACAGCACTATAGCAGTTGCTGTAATGTGATTTAATTATTTTTTTTTAAATTACAAAATTTTCCCAAATTTTAGGGCATATTTTTATGATTATAAATGCTTTTTTTTTATTATTATTTTTTTTTTTTAAGATCAAAATCCTAATCATATTAAGTTTTTTAAAGGCTGATACATTAAAAATACCAATTTGCTATTTATGTTAATAAAAATATTTTAACTACTGTTATTTTGTTTACAATTCTCAGTATTATTGACAAGAAAAATATCTTTCTAAATGATTGCACTATTAAAAGGTTTAGAAATAGTTCACCCAAGCATCTATATGCATTAAAAAAAAAAATAAAATAATTTTACTGGAAGCCACTCCCCTAATAAATTAATGTGAAATTTCAGTTTTCATTATGGTGGAGTTTAAGATCAAAAAGAATACGCTGTCACACATATAGAATTGCACAGTATGTTTCATTCTTTATGTTCAAGTTGGCAGTTTTTACATTATTTGAGAAGTTTGTATATTTATTTGATAGTAAAAATTCAATTTCATCCTGCACTGACAAAGCAAACTTTTCATTTTATTAGAATTTGCATTTGAAAATTCCTGTGAACACACTTGGTAAGAGAAGGTTCTAGCATTTGATTATCACCTTAAAAAGAAAAATTTATCAAAAGTATGTAGCAACATTAATCTCAATTCTAGATTTATTTTTCATTTTACTTAAATTGATCTTCATAAACATCAAGTACTTATACAATATATATATATATATATTTTTTTTACAAAGGTTCAATTTGCAATTAAGAGATTTTTTAAGATACAATTCTAAACTCTGAAAAACATTTTATATTCTATAAGATTTTTTCTGTTAAAACTGCAGTGCTCCAATGTGTAGTATACAAAACCTACACACTGCAAAATCTAAAATTATAGAATAAAGCAGGGATAATAATTAAAAACTATCCTTTATATAATACTGTATAAATAACATGTAAGACTAATACTTATGGTTGGGTTAAGGACAAATCTATGGAATACAATAAAATAATAAAGGCGGAAAAAAAAAACATTTTCATATAGATTAAGTTTATGGCATCTAAACGTGACTAGAAAAAAAAAAAAATCCAAAAAAGTTATCATATAAAGTATGATATGACAATACACAATTCACAGAGTTTAAAACATCTACTGTAAATATTTAATTAGGAACACTGAACAAGGCATTATGCTTTGTGGTCTTAAAAAAGCCAGTGTAAAATTGAAGCAGAAAATAAATATTCATTTAGTAACGGTCTATTGACTGTTAGATGTTTTTAATCATCTTCGTAACAAAAATATTCTGCATGTAACTAATTCCTTGTCTAATGTTATAATTAAACAAGCACATCTTGAACAGGTTAGAGCAAAACACCACCACATAACTCAAAATAAAAAGTTCATCATGCTGCCACACCAATACCAAAGCAAACATTTTAAACTATCACACCTTTTCATACATTAATTTCATTTACAATATTTGGTGTACATAAAAAAAAAAAAAAAAACAATGCATTTCGAGTATATTAAATCAATAATTTACCAAAATGCTATTAAACAAAACATTAAAAAATTATGTACTGTAAAATGAGTAAAAAACATTTAAAAAAAGATCTTGGAATAATAAATTATCACACAAATTTCTTACAAGTACAACTACATGTTCTTATTTTGTGCTTTTTTTTTTTTTTTTCTTGTTTGTAAGCATATGACAAATCCTATGCTACACATTATCAAAACATTTACTCTTTGCAGACCTTGAATCTTCCAATTTATTACACAATGAATACTTTTAGAATAATTCAAACTACAGAAACGTCAATTTTCTTGCAAACACAGCAATACTGTAAAATTTCAGTATTCTTTGTACTGATAATCTGAAAACTAGCCACAGGGAAGAAAAGTGTATTAAAAGCCATACTACAAAAAAAAAAGTATATAAAAAACACACGTGCAACATAGATTACAAACCTGAAGAGTAGCCTGTGCTATGTGACTAAACTAAGCACAAGATTTAATTGACATTCTATGATGAGCATTTTTAACATTCAACTCCCTATATCTGTTCCTAAAACACACAGAACTTGCAAATCAGATGACAAATACGAGAAATTTGAATCAAGTTACATATAATTAACACTCCTTGCAGTATTTCATCAGAAAAGTGTAGCCTTTTCGTGGCTTGCAATAAAAGTGAGCACTTAAAATGTTCATCACAATATCTTCTTCTTTATCATGAAGCCAGAAGTAGAGAAAGAGTGAAAGCAATATATGAAAATGCTAAACCAGTTTGCATTTTCTTTGTCGCCTTTTCTGTGGTTCAGGTCGCAACACAGCACGTACAGCTTCATCAAAAACCTGTAAAAGATAAACTCTTTACATATATATATAAAAATGGGTATTCAATGTAACCCCCTTAGAGGTAATGTTTAAAGAGTTACATATGAAAAGAGGTATACAGTTGATGAAACGGTTTCAGTGAATGCAAGATTAATATGCACCTAAAAGCACAAAGCGGCATTAAAGGATGCAAGAGTACATAATAAGTTGTATTAATATATTGAATTAAGTATGCATAAATGAATGTGAAAGTTACACAAAGTGCTAGTAACTAGAAGGGTAAGGAAAGTAGAAAAAGAAGTGTAGTAGATTTGTGAAAGAATGTTAATATTCTCAAGGTTATGATGAATTAAGAAAATTATAGGCTGAATTGCCCAGCCAATATAAAGTGGGGAAACTGTAAAGTAAAATTAGTACATCAAAATACTAATAAAATGAAAATGGTATAGCTGTCATCAGATATGGGGGGAAACATTTTTAGTAAATGGTCTAATATAGGTAATGCAAAAATGCTTGATCTGATGTCAGCTGAAATAAATATTGATACATGATCAGGTATTTCATCTGGGGGACTACACCAGACCATGTATCAAGAACTGCATTTATGTACTAATCCATAGTAGTAGAAGAAAAGTGAAGGGCCAAAACAGCAACGAAAATGAAATTAGCACTTTCTAATACAGTATGGACAAGGTAGTCCCAACACAGTGAAATTTTATTTAGATAAATAATAAGTATACAGTTTGGATAAAAATGGTTAATATCAAGTTGTTTAATATAAATATGTAGAATTTAGTGTCAGATTTAATTTTGTATAGATAGGAAATCAATGTATTTTAAAAATAGATTTAGAACAAGCAAATGTTGTAAGAGTGAGATATTAAATTGAGGATGGGGAAGGGGAAAAGGAGTATTTTAAATAAATACAAAAATAGCAATAGAAGTAGGATAGTAGGGATGTTCGTGTCACTCTCATATTACACTAATAGTTTAATGAATGGGAAAAACTTTAGAATTAGACAGCAGAAAGATAAAAAGCATAGAAAAAGTTATTAAATAACACTAAGCTTGCTGGGATTGTGAAGCCCAACCTTATAGTAAGGGCTCTGGCATTTGCAAGCATTAGTATAAAAGGGAACTAATACCAAATGCTTTTATTGCAAGGAAAATTTTTGTTGAAACATGCCGAGAAACAAATCTAAAACAAAACCAAAAATATGATGACAGTGAAAGTGTACGAAACCTGGAGTATTTCAAGAAAGGCGAAGCGAAGATGAGCTGGCGGGAAAAATAAAAGCAGGGATATGAAGTGCACAAATTCAGTAGAGTAGATGAATGTATGCAGGCTTCAACTAAATGAGCAATATATCTACATGATAAAGCAATTTACAGCAGCGAAATGGACTTAGTAGTAAGCTCCAAATAAATTCAAAATAACAGGAAAATAGCGACCTCTATAGTTGTATTTAGAATACAAGTGCATGGAGATAATTTATAATTAGTGTTAGAAAAAGAAAAGTGGTTACAATAGTATGGCTTTACTGTGATAAAGTCGGAAATTAAATATTACCGTTAATATATAAAGAATTATACTGTGGCAAAGGCTACGTTATAATAAGCCGAATAGTAAACTTATCAGAGTATGGTAAACAAGAATCATCAAATATTTTGAGATATAAATAAATTAATTATAATCTATCCAAATTTGCATGAAAGTACATCCAAGGAAAAAGAACTGGTTTAAATCCATAGAAATAAGTAACATGGTGACTTAAGATCCAAAGGTGTAGTTAAGGATCCAATTATAAAAGAACATGAAATAAGTCCATGTATATGAAACAATTCCAAGGAAATATTTATAGTATAGCAGAACAGGAAATAATTCCATGTATATAAAACTAGACAAATCCACAGGTAGTATCAGGTGTGAATTTACTGTGGAAATAGTAGTAAATGAAACCAAGGAAAAATGATCAGTTGACATTATATCTAATGGTAGTGCAGTTAAGAATCCAATTATGAAGTGATATAATTCCAGGGATATAAGAAACGTGGTGACTAAAGACCCACAGGTAGTGTAGTCAAGGTGTAGTCCTTGATTAATATAGCATTTGCCTTGCTGGTATATCATCATTTACTACTACTAGAATAGATGTGCAGAAGTCTGCCTTAGCTAATAGGTGGCTGAATGTTGATGGCATTCTTCCTCTTGCTGAGACTAAACACACACACACACACACACACACACACACACACACACACACACACACACACACACACACACACACACACACACACACACACGGTGGGGCATAAATTCAATTTGAGGAAGGATGGGTGCAGGATAGATGTGCGGAGATTTGCTTTCAGTTAGTGGGTGGATGGAATTGTTATTGTGGAAGTGGATGGGTTGAATAAATTCAAGGGAGAACTAGACAAATCCTTGGAGGATATGATATGGTGGGTGAACTGTAGGTTTTTTTTTGGCTGATATATATAAGCTGGCTTTCTTGCATCATTTACTACTACTAGAATAGATGTGCAGAAGTCTGTCCTAGCCAATAGATGGCTGATTTGCTGGAATAAACTTTCATCTGTTGTTGTAGAGTTGGATAGCTTGAATAAATTCAAGGAAGAACTAGACAAACTATTGCAGGGGGATGTATAAGTGAAATGGGAGGATTCCCCCTCATTCTGGTTAATGCTGTATAACTCCTAGCTTTTTGGCTGTGAAGGAAAAGTGCAACACTATTTTAATCTTGTAACCAGTTACAATCAAATGTTGCATAAAGACTCTCTCTCTCTCTCTCTCTCTCTCTCTCTCTCTCTCTCTCTCTCTCTCTCTCTCATCATTTGTCTCTACTAATACCAATTCTCAGTCATGCAGGTATCCCAAATCTCTATAGAGTTATCTTTTTGCACACTCACTCAAGTCCTTTTCCTTATGAGATCAATTGAAAGTTTACCAGATATTATCCACAAAGCACTATTTGAATAGTTCTGCAAACTAGTCATTGCCCCTTCCCCTCCGGTAAAATATTTCCTCAGGCAGATACAAGGGGCTTCCTTACAATGATAATTTGATCTTTTATCCACATGCACAACAGACAGTAAAGGTGATAAACAAAACCATATAAATGCTCAAAACTTTTACTTATTCTTCACTTCTTTCAAATTATTTTAGTTACCTTTCAGTATAACAATTTCACTTTATTACTGAGATGCTTCATATGTTGCAAGAATGCTGTCATATTATCTAGAAGCACTCCCAGATACTTAGGAGCATAAGGAATCACTAAATATCTACTACTTATGGCAGAGGGGTCTTTTCTCACTTAAGTTTCATTGATTAATATAGCATTTGCCTTGCTGGTATATCTCCAACTTAGGAATCTTGCCCAAAATCTCTTCCAAGACCAAAATTTCTTAAATTTGTAGCCTTGTTCCCATTTACTACCACTAACAAATCATTAGAATAAGCAAAGCGGAAACAGTTGTCTGAATTCTTACTGAGAAATTTGCCTATTATTGTGAACATGTGGGATAGTCACAATTCAATGACCACTGAGTATATATATATATTCAATATACATTTTCAATATCATTCCCTCAAAACCTCTTCCTAAAATAGGTAACAAAGCAACTTGGACATACGATGACAGCCCACCCATTTTAGCAATATCCTCAACAGTAACTCTTTCCAAAACATAGTAAAAACTCTCCCCTCCCCAACACATTGGCTCACTTTACACAAGTGTCAAAGGAAACTAGAACTGATGCGCTATCGCACACAAGAATTCAAGAGGTATCCATGAGCTATGCCATAAGGCAGTGGTTCCCAAACTGTGTGCCACAGCAAACTCACAAGGGCGCTGTGGGATATTTTAAATTTGAGGGAAACACAGTGATACTTGACATGTGTCGCACACCACACAAACTACTAGTTCAAGGTAGTCCACAGTTTCAATATTACTTATTAAGTTGTTTGGACCTAACTACTTAATAAATGGAACTGTTTGGTATTTCTTTTGGCCTACGGGCACTGTGAAAAAATTACTGAGACACTAAGGGCACTGTGAACCGAGAAAGTTTGGGAACCTCTGCCATAATGCATTATGGGCAGTCAAATGTGCCATAAAAGTAAAGGCACACAAAATTAACCAACTACTCTTTTGTCTTGCCCCATTCTCATGCTGAACTACACACAAGCATCCCTACATATCTACCGATTTGGCTTATGGTACAAATATGTCATGCTGTAACTGAAAGAGTGCTACATTTCAAGAAAAGTATATATAAATAAATTATTTATATTAGCATAGGCATATGATGCAAGAAAGCAAGCTTATGCAGAATCGTATGCCTCAAAAAAAAAAAAAAAAAAAAAAAAATTCCACTTCACCCCTCCGTTCGTTCGAAATACCTGTCGAGCTGAGACTTAAATTTATTTAGGCTATCAACTTCCACAACAAGGGATGGAAGTCTGTTCCACCAACCAACTACCCGCTGGCTAAAGGCAAATTTCCGCACATCTATCCTACATCCGTCTTTCCTCAATTTGAATTTATGCCCTCTCAGGAATTATTCCGAGCAAGTGGAAGAATCCCATCAGCATTCAGCATGCTCAAACCATTCAAGGCTTTATACACATCTATCAGATCACCTCGCCAGTGCCTAGTCTCCAAACACTGTAATTTACAAAACATAAGCCTTTCTTCTTAAGAGCAACCCTTTGTTCCATTCACTAATCTTGTTGTCCTTCTCTGTACTCATTCCAGCAGCTCTACATCCTTCTTGAAATGAGGCCTCCAGACCTGTATACAGTACTCAAGGCGTGGCCTAACCATTGCCTTATACAAGGGAATAATCACCTCCTTATGCTAGAAAAATTCCTGTATTTCATTGACAAGACACCATGAGTTACTCTTGCTTGTTTGTTTGTTGTTTGGTTTTTAGGAGCATTAGCAACTAAGGCCATATTGCTCCGGGATATGCGGTGGTCATTCCCTGACCTTTCCGCATCATCCGTATTTGGTGGTGACGGGCTCGAACCCCGGTCTAATCAAGAAGCGTGTGCTACGCACTGCTGCTCCTTCCCACCTGGCTACGGAGGCGCCAGTTACTCTTGCAGCCCATCTGTACTGTTCAGAGAACTACATATCTGCCTGCACAACCACCCCCAGGTCCCTTTCATTCTCTACCACTGTCAGTGTAGTACCACAGAGTTGATACGTTGCTCTGGGGTTGCTGTTTCCCATATGTAGTACTTTACATTTGTCAATGTCAAACCTTATTTGCCACCTCTCAGCCCATCTGCTCAACCTTTCCAGATCCTGTTGCAGCAGCATAGCGTCAGTAGTGTCCTTAACAACCCTGCCAACCTTTGTATCGTCTGCAAACTTGGACATTAAGCTTCATATACCATCATCAATATTATTTATAAATACAGAAAACAATAATGGACCCAACACTGAAACCTGAGGGACTCCACTAATAACATTAGTCCATTATGAGCAGTGTCCATTGATTACCACTCTGTCTTCTCCCCCTTAACCACCCCTTTATCCATAGCAGCAATTTACCTCCAATGCCACACTGCTCCAATTTGTGCAGCAGTCTTCCATGTGCAACAGTAAAAGCCTTTCTAAGATCCAAGTATATAATATCAAAGTTATTCCCTGCATCCAGCTCTTTTGTGACTGCATCATAGTATCCAATCAAATTGGTCAGGCAAAACTTCTCCTTAACAAAACCATACTGTGTCCGAGCTATAACTTTAAGTTTTGTCTAGATGATCCTGCAGTGCTTCTTTAACCAGTGGCTCCATTAATTTTCCTGGAACAGAAGTTAAACTCACAGGTCTATAATTACTTGGGTAAGCCTTTGATCCTCCTTTGTGAATTGGGGGTCACATTTGCACATCTCCAGTCTATGGGTACCTCCCCTGAGACCAAGGAAGCTCTCATAATTATGGCTAAGGGTTTGCTTACTTCCTTTGCTACCTCCTTTAATATAACTGGATAGATCCCATCCACCCCAGGTGCCTTTCTTGTGTTTATCTTCAAAAATTTCTCCTCCACTTTACTCTCAGTTATTACAAGATTCTCTAGCTTACTGCCAGAGTTGAATACACTGAATAACTCCTCGTGTGTGAATGTCGATGCAAAATATTCATTTAGTTTGTTAGCTACCTGAGCAGGATCATCAACAGTTGAACCATCAATATCAAGTGTACCAATCTGATTCATCCCCTTCCTTCTAGAGTTTACATAAGTAAAGAACTTTTTGCTGTTTTTCTTTGCATCCTTTGCCAAAGATTTTTCATAATCTGCCTTTGCCTGCCTAACCTCCTTTGTGACTTGGTTACAAACCAGCTTATATCTATCATAGGCTTTTGTGTCACGTGTTAATTTATATGTATCCCATGCATTTTTCTTCTCTGCCATGTGTGTGTCATTAGTTCGTCTGACATCCATTTAGGCCTGAACAATATTTCTTAGTTGGTATGTAAAGCCTAGTAGCTTCCAAGATAAGGTCTTTGAATGCTTCCCATTTTGAATTTGCTGTTGGTAAAATCATCAGTTGGTCCCACTGTATAGAATTTAAATACAGTCTCAGACCATCGTAGTCGCTGATGGTAGTTACCTCTTTGAGTAAATCCCACTTCAGCACACTGTTATCACTGCCACCTAGTGGTTCCTTTATCTGCAGATTCTTAATGAATGAAGAATCACTACTGATAATCAAATCAAGAGCATTACTCCCTCTAGTTGCCTCCCCAACATGCTGATGTAGAAAACAATCATCCAATAAATCCACAAAAGCTTTGCTAGTGTGTGAGTGACCAACCCACAAATTCCAGTCAATATATGGGAAATTAAAATTTCCCCATTATAAGACTCTCTGATTTACTGGCCCACTCTATTTCCCTGTACAGTTTCTATTATACTCATCAGAATCATTAGGCCTATAGCAGCACACACTTACTCTCAATTTTGATCTCCCAATGCTTATGTCACACCAAACTGACTCGACACTGTACCATCCAGCGATGTAAACTGGCTTCACTTCCTTGGATTTTATGTGTTTCTTAACTACAGTAAACCCCCGCTATTCGGGGAGGTTACGTTCCTGAGAAATGCCGCGAATACCGAAAACACGAATACTGAGTTATGGCTCCCATAGTAATAAAGGGGTTCCGTTCCAAAGTATGAAATATATAAGAAAAACTAGTCTAAAATTTTGTCTATGTATGTATTATAGTTACCTTCATAATATGACTATGTACATAGACAGTACATAGTGAAATGCAAGCATATGACATCGAAATAAAAATAAGAAACAGTTTAATATTAAATGTAATATTTATTAGAAATTTCAAACTAACGCCTTTGCTAGCTAAAAAACTTATCCCGCCAGTGCTATCACCAGTTTCGCTAAAGTGTCGATAAAGGAGTTTTGCCTTTTCACGAATAATGAGTGAACTTAATGGAATTTTATTTTGAGTTCGGTCTTCTATCCACAGATTTAAAGCTTTTTCCATTTTTTCTAATTTAACATCACGAGTTACAGAGTTTGAAGCAATTAGCGTGTTTTCACGGACACTATGGCGGATTTTTTTCTTCCGATTTCTTGATTTATAATGTTTTGCCACTGAGAAGACACTTTCACCATTAGAAATTTTGTCTAATAACTCAATTTTATTCGCCAGTGTCATCACCTTCTTTGATAATTTCACATTCACATTTCCCCAGGCGCCTCCGTAGCCAGGTGGGAAGAAGCAGAAGTGCGTAGCACACGCTTCTTGATGTAGACCGGGGTTCAAGCCCGTCACCACCAAATATGGAGGATGCACAAAGGTCAGGGAATGACCACCGCATATCTCGGAGCAATATGGCCTTAGTTGCTAATGCTACTAAAAACTAAATAACAAACAACAATATCACATTTCCCTTGTTATTCGTAGCCATATTTTTGTACTGGTTAGAACAAACTTGTCCACAATAAAGTCACTTTCTTCCGTTAACACACTCGAAAAAGTCTGTTTTACACTGCAAAATGGTAGATTTATCAATTTTGTAAGCATATCAATTTATAAATTTATTCAATTTTAAAAGCATATAAATTTAAAAACGAACGATGAAACCTTCCATGCCAAGTGCATAACACATACCAAACAAGGATTAGCGAGAAACATCCACGCTCGCAATTTTGTCACTCCTCTCCCCCACCCACTGAGCGCTGTTTTGACCGGGAAAGATAATTTTACGCACGTCCATGTTTTTTTATGGCGGAAAATGTTCACGGCGCTTTAAAATTCACATTTTTTTTTTAGGTTTCATTTTATGTTAAATCAGCGACCGCGAATAGCGGGGTTTACTGTAATAGCATAACTCCTCCCTTTCTTATCCTGTCTATCCTTTCTGTACACATTGTACTCCCCAAATTCCAGTTCTGCATTCCTTATATCTGTGTGACACCACGTCTCTGATATCCCAACAATATCTGCCTTTGATGCTTTGAGCAATACCTCAAATTCATCAAGTTTATTTACCAAACTCCTAGCATTGGTGTACACGCAAGTATATATGCGCCTGTTCCTATTCTTAGCTACCCTAACACAACTAATGTGTTTACTTGTAACGCAATGACTCCCAGCAGTCTCTGAAATATCCTGCATCTTGTTTGCCAGGCTTCTGCTCATTCCAATAGAAGCAGTGCAAGAATCACTTTCACCTCTGCCAGTGGCTACTGGCAATCTATTAGTCCTTGTATCCCCCCCAAGCTAGCAGTTTTCCGACCCACCTAACACTGCCTCGATAGCATCAGCAAATACCTTGCATCCTTTCTATTTAAGTGTATCCCATCCCTGTAGAAGCAGTCTCTCCTGTTAACAAGTACAGACCAGGCTGAAAAAAATTCTACCCCTTGCACAATCTTTCAGGCCCGAATTGATCGACAAGGCTCTCATCATATACTCCCTCCTATCGTGCCTGGGCAGAATTGCAGACACTTTCAAATTCAACCCTAATTCATGGCTTTTTTATATATACATAAAAATTTTTTATATATAAAAAAAGTAAAATTTATAGAAATTATATATTCTAGTTTTATAAAATGACTTGCTAGTTTAAATTTTGGGGATGCATAATACATTGGGCAACACACATATGACTGGACATCATTGGTTCAGACAGTTCTTACTCCACCATTCTATCTGTGATGATTAGCAATTCTGCTTAGCCAGACATTGTTGTGTGCTATTGGGAGTATTCTATGTTTGACCAGGAATCTGCAATGGAGATTTCCAGGACTGCAGGAAGTCATAGTGGAACAAATAAATACATGGGCTGTGTTATAACTAAGAGTAGAAACAGGTGCATGTATAGTTAATAAATTTGATGAGCTTGAAGTCCTAGTCAAGACATCAAAGGCAAATATTGTTGGGATATCAGAGACGTGGTGTCACACAGACATAAGTAGTGCAGAATTAGAATTTGAGGAGCACAATGTGTACAGAGAGGATAGACAGGGCAGGAATGGAGGAGGGGCTATGCTGATAGTTAAGAAACACAAAATCTAAGGAAGTGCATCCAATTGATGTTGGTGGACAATGAAATGTTGAGTCTGTTTGGTGTGACATAACCGGGAAAGGAAAAATGAGAGTAGGTGTGTTATAGGCCTAATGAATCTGACGAGAATATTTAGCAATTGTGCAGAAAAATAAGAGTGGGCCAGTAAATCAGAATGTCTTATAATGGGGGATTTTAACTTTCCAGATATCAACTGGAACTTGTGGGTTGATCACTCGCACACTAACAAGACTTTTGTGGATTTATTGGATGACTGTTTTCTACAGCAACATGTTCGAGAGGCAACCAGAGGGAGTAATACTCTTGATCTGGTTGTCAGTAGTGATTATTCATGCATTAAGAATTTGCAGATAAAGGAACCACTGGGTGACAGTGATCACAATGTACTGATGTAGGAATTACTTAAAGATGTACCTACCATCAAGGCTAAAGGGAAGCGCTTTTTCTTCCATAAAGGTGACTACAGAAGTCTCAGACAGTT
Organism: Mastigoproctus giganteus; assembly: GCF_048544385.1. NCBI lineage: Eukaryota > Metazoa > Arthropoda > Arachnida > Uropygi > Thelyphonidae > Mastigoproctus > Mastigoproctus giganteus. The sequence continues at coordinate 243,678,606 of NC_143575.1, forward strand.
TTTAAATTCTGTACAGTGGGATCAACTGATGATTTACCAATGTTGAATTCTAAATGGGAAGCCTTCAGGGACTTAATTTTGGAGGCTACTAGGCTTTTCATTCCAACTAAGAAATACTGTTCAGGGTTTAGGCCTAAATGGATGTCATATGAATTAATGATGCTCACGGCAGAGAAGAAAAATGTATGGGATGCATATAAAGTAACAGATAACACAGAAGCCTATGGCAGGTATAAACCAGTCTGTAATCAAGTCACAAAGGAGGTTAGGCAGGCAAAGGCAGATTACGAGAAATCCTTGGCAAAGGATGCAAAGTAAAACAGCAAAGAGTTCATTACTTAAGTAAACTCTAGAAGGAAAAGGATGAATCAAATTGGACCACATAACATAGATGGGTTGACTATTGATGATCATGCTCAGGTAGCTGATAAACCGAATGAGTATTTTGCATCTACATTCATACATGAGGGGAGTGCCAGAACCTTATCAAACGCTAACAGGGAGCTAAGTGATTTTGTAATAACTGCAGGCAAAGTGGAGGAGGAATTGAAGTTAAACATAAAAATGGCACCTGCGGTGAATGGGATCTATCCAGTAATATTAAAGAAGGCAGCAAAGGAAGTAAGCAAACCCTCAGCAATAATTATGAGAGCTTCCTAGGACTTAGGTGAGGTCCCCGTGGACTGGAGGTGTGCAAATATATCATCAATTCACAAATTGGCTTCAAAAGGTGACACGAGTAACTATAGACCTGTTAGTTTAACTTGTGTTCCGGGGAAATAATGGAATCACCGGTTAAAGAAGCATTGCGCGATCATCTACACAAGACTGCAGTAATAGTTTAGACACAGCATGGGTTTGTTAAACCCATGCTGTGTCTTAACGGGAGGTCTTGTCTGACAATTTGATTGGATACTATGATGTGGTCACAAAGGAACTGAATGCCAAAAATAAGTTTGATATCATATATTTGGATTTCAGGAAAGCTTTTGATACTGTCTCACATAGAAGACTGCTGTACAAATTGGAGGTATGGCATTAAGAGCAACTTGCTACAATGGATAAAGGGATAGTTGAGTAGGAGACGACAGAGAGTGGCAATCAATGGACATTGCTCTTCTTGGACAACTGTTATTAGTGGATTTCCCAAGGGTTCGGTGTTGGGCCCATTGTTGTTTTGTATATTTATCAATGATATTGATGAAGGTATAACAGGTTTAATGTCAAAGTCTTCAGATGCAAACTTGGACATTAAACTTGGTTGGCATGGTTGTTAATGACAGTAAAGACAGTATGCTACTCCAACTGGATCTAGATAAGTTGGGCAAATGGGCTGAGAAGTGGCAACTGAAGTTTAACATTGACAAATGCAAATTACTGCATATGGGTAGCAATAACCGAAGAGAAACCTATAAACTGTATGGTACTACACTCAGGGAAGTTGAAAATGAAAAAGACGTGGGGTAATTGTGCAGTAAAATATGAAGTTCGCTGAGCAGTGCCAGACAGGCTGCCAGGGAAGGTCATGGAGTCTTGTCAATGATATATAGGAATTCTGCTAGCAGGGACATGGATGTAATTATCCCATTATACAAGGCAATGGCCAGGTCACACCTAGAGTACTGTGTACAGGTCTGGGGGGGGTTTCATTTTAGGAAGGATGAAGAGTTGTAGAGTTGATAGAGGGCAACAAAAGTGCACTCTTACGAAGAAAGGCTTAAGTTTGCTAATTTCAGTGCCTGGAGAGTAGGCACCTACGAGGTTATCTGATTGAGGCGTATAAAGGCTTTGAATCGGTTGAGCAAGCTGAATGCTGATGGGATTCTTTCTCTTGCTCAGATTAAGAACCTGAGGGGGCACAAATTCAAATTGAGGAAAGATAGTTGTAGAATATATGTGTGGAAATTTGCCTTTTGCCAGTGGGTAGGTGATTGGTGGAACAGACTTCCATCTTTTGCTGTAGAAGTTGATAGCCTAAATAAATTTAAGGCTGAGCTGGAAAGGAATTTGGAACAAATGGAGGGGTGAAATGGGAGGTTTTTGTTTTTATTTTTTTTTTGGCTGATGTTACATAAGCTTGCTTTTTTGCATCATATGCCTCTACTAATGCTAATGCTAGATCACCTGGCGTGGCAGATTTTTGGCTCCTGTCTCCAGTATTTCTTTTAATAGGACTACCCTCAGTTAAACAATTGGAATGAAAGATAGGTACAGGAAAAGGGGGGGAAATTTAAAAAAAATAAATAAATAAAAATAAGAAGGAAAACGAAAAGAAGAGAATTTAACAGTTACTTTTTAGATTGGGCTAGCATTAGAAGTGGGGTCCTCTGAGCATTTGCCATGCGAGACAAGCTGTTCTTTTGTTTCTCCTTTTCTTAAATGAAACTTAAAAGAAAATACAGTGTGTTACCATACCAATGTCTCCCCAGGCCATAAGGGAAGAGCCAAAAAAAGTGAAGACCAATTATAGACCAGTGAGTCTGACTTCCGTAGTTGGTAAAATTATTATGGAATCTATGGTTAAATATGCAACACAAGACCCTCTTGAGAATGGTACCAAGGTATGATGAGGTTATAAAGCTTATACTCTAGCATCAAATCTGGATTTAGTAAGAATTTTTATACATATCTTTATGAGAAATTACTATATAAATTAGAGCAGATCGAGATAACAGGAAAGATCTATCAGAGGATTAGGGGTTGGATGAATGACAGCTGACAGAGGATGGTCATAATGGGCATTCTTCAGAGTGTACTGGAGTAGCAAGTGGGATATCTCGAGAATCTGTGCTTCTTATCTTCTAAATAATACTGATGATAGAATACAAGGGAGGCTAACAGAGTTTGCTGAGAACTTGAGAGGATGGTTAACAATTAGAGCCATGCCACTTAAAGGAGTTCAGCTGGTTAGAAACCTACATGTATATTTTTAAAAAAATGGCAACTAAAGTTTAATGCTACCAAATGCAAAATCCAGGAGTAGTTTGTAGATTGAGGGGAAGAGGAATTAAAGGATACATTGCATGAGAAAGACTTAGAGATTACCATATAGAAATATGTGAAGTTCAACATACAGTGTAAAGAAGCAGGCAGGAAGATGTGATGTTCTATCTATAATTTATCAGTATTTTGCAAGTAGGGATATGAGACATGGTGTGACAACACCATATGTCTTAATCTCGATACAGAGGAATATTGAACTGAAGAAATAGTGACTAGACTGATGAATAGACTAGGCATTATACTTATCAGGAATGTCTCAAATGATGTGTTCTGGAGAATTAAGCTAGATACACATATGGGGGGGGGATTTGATGAAAGTGTACAAGGCCCTGAGGAGGATAAATAAGATGAATGAGAGAGGAATATTCTTACTAGTAAGCAAAACAAGCACCAGTGGACAACTATAAAATTCCAGGGAAGAACAGCAGACTAGACTTTGTAAAACCTTTGGGCACTGTATTGTGGAACATTAGAATAAGTTGCCTACAAGGGTGGGCAAGGTGAAGAGTAGAAAATTCAAGGAATTGGATAGGCACTTTCTGACAATGGGAATAAAAGGATTTAACCCCCCCCCCAAGACAGATGCAGAATAAATTTGCTTCCTTGCATTTTTATGCCATTTTAATATGAATACCATTTTCAGGCAATATCAGGAGAGTGATTAGTGACCAGTAACAAGCAGCACCCCTTTGAATGACTTGATTAGGCTTCATTGATGGTATATATATATATATATATACACAGAAATGTTTATATTCAGTATACAGGGAAGGGATGTTGACCTGTCAATTGTAATTACCATAGAAAAATTGAGAAGGCCTGTAAGGCGAAGGAGATAACCTGAAATAAATTGATTAACATAAAAATAGAAATAATAATGAAGGTAACAATGTTACCTAAAGTAGTGGGTCCTAAAGCTTTAACTGCTACTTCATAGGGTCGGAAACCAAAACCATAGGAGCCACAACAATAAGCAGGATCTCTGTTTCTGTTATGATGTATGCATGCGAAATGTGTAAAATTTAAAAAAAAAAAATTTTTTTAAGTCAAAAGAATAGATACATTACAAAAATTGCTTACCGTGTGTTTGGAACGGACTCTGTGAAATAGTTGCCTGTGGTGTTTACAAAGTAATGTTGGAGAACCAAGGATAAAGCCAATAGATCGCTGTCCAGAGTGTTTATATCAGTTGAAGCAACCACATGTGAGGAGGAGGAAGTGGAGTCGAAGTGAAATTTCCCGTGTCACGGAGAAGTTGGTAAATAAACAAATGAGGCAAAGTGCCAGCAGATGGAGATTATTCATGACTGACAAAACTTTGTATCAGAGGAAAAAAGGAACGATAGCAGAGTAATAGCACGTGATATTGCTTTCAGCCAGCCTAATTGCGCACAAGAAATAAAATGTAGTTATAAGGAAAGCAGAAAGTAATTTGAAGAAGAGTAATATAGTTGTGCTCGGGTTGTTCGGGGTTGCAGAACCCATACCATAGTTGGTCCCTAGACAAATGCCTCATATGTTTAAGTCAATATTGTGGGGGGGGGGAAGGACATAACAGAACATGATACCCTCATGTATTGCCAATCTGTGGGCACAAGCTTTCTACACTGTGAGACATGCCAGAGGGTAGGGGGTATATGACTATACATTATGTACAAGCCTGAAAGTAATATGTAATCAAACAGTAAATATGTTGTTTACAGTAAACTCTCGATTTTCTGGGATAGATGGAAAAAAACAGATCCCGGATAATCAATTTCCCAGTTAATCCAAAAATACAAAAGTCCCCGACATACGTCCAGGACTTCTTACTTCGTCGAGTTTTACATAACTCGAGAATGACTAATAACATATTGCTACTATAATATTATTGACAAATCTGAATTCCGCGCGATACTTGTTAATGTTTGGCCATTTTGATACATCCTTATTATAATGATTACTTAGAGCAGTTTTCAAACAGGGTGCCATGTAATTTGGGTTTAAGTTACTTAAACTTATTATTATTTTTTAATTTATATGTTTATTTCATTATTGATGTTTACTTAGTACTTCTATATAAAGAATAAAAATTCTATACTGTATATATATATATAATTTGTATTATGAAATGTAATTTTTATAATTATATTGTAATAAATATCATATAACACATATATATATATATATATTAGGAGAAGAATTATTTGTAAATTTTAAAATCATAGATAACTTAAGGTTATTAATAAAATCAGAACAGATTAATGCCATCTATGTGAAAGATTGTGCATTACATCGGTCTGTATTAATTAGATATGTTAAAAGGTTGATATAGTAGACTAGTGTTAAAAATCAGATTAGCAATGAGGTAACAGGTTGAGTGAGTTAAGGTGCAGTCTGAGAATGACCTGGGCATCAAAACAGCCCAAGTACGTGCAAAGGCCAATGCCGGCATGTGGCCAATGTGGTAAAACCTAGAAGTACATTATATGTACAATATAAAGTGAAAGTAAAGCAAAGTGAGATAAAAGTAGTAATTAATGGTAGTAACATAAAATGTAATGAACTAAAAAACAAATTGAAATATAATGGGGCAAAATTATAAAATGTGTTAATTATAGGTTAGTAGATATATTGAAAGGGACTTTATCGAGGGCTAACCCTCTCAATATATCGGCCCATAATTAATGCAGCTATCTGTTTCTGTTGTCAACTGCCTGCATAACTTGGATCGAATAAATGTAGGATAGTATAATAATAATATAGTACCAAAGTAGGTAAGGTAATTTAGAAGTATATAATATAAGGGCTGAAAGCTGATAATAAGCAAATTTAGTATGTAAGGTAATTTGGAAGTATTATAATATAAGGGCCAATGATAGTAAGCAGATTTAGATTAGTAGTTTACTGGCGAGATGACTATTAGCCCGACAGATAGCTTAGTAGCATAAAGAATACAATAGAGCAAGAGTTCCATCCCCTGTTGTTATATTATCTATGTTGAATAGGCAGCATGGGCTAAAGGAAAGCTAACGGAAATAGGATAAAGAATAGCAATAATACCTCAATCCCCCTCGAATTGCTCTAATAGTTCATGAGGTATGAAAATGTAGGGTTATATAGTATATAGCTAAAAGTATAGAAAAAGGAAGAATACAAATGTACATGGGAAGAAACAGGGAGCGTAACTTCCCATCCCTTAAAGAAAAGGATCCTGGTTTATGGTTATAAGTATCACATCGTATAAGATGTAGGAGATATACTGTAACAGAAAATAGGAAGCTGAAGATATAATAAGGAATTAGCATAATATAGATATAATGGACCAAATGGTTGATATATATATATAACAAATTCCTGGTGAAAAATATAAGTAGGTATGCTTACCACCGGTGAACGTGAAGATAGAAAGACTGAGAAGTGGAACAAGTGTATTATTTATCCGATGCTGGTAGATGTAGGTGCCCTCTGGGTTCGGGAATTAGTGAAATAAAATCAGAAACAAAGCCAAAAAACCATAGCATCCTCTGGAATCTGGGTGGAAGAACTAGCAAATTATATATATATAATTTACTTGTAATAGGCGGTGGTGTAAATGAAGAACGGTAGATGGTTCTCTGGAGAATAGAGCATATAGCAAATAGGAATATAAAGCGATATAAAGAAATTTATTCCTACCCATGGAGCAAATATAGGTACTACTTTTTCAATGAGTGTAAACTATATGTGGCTTGCTCCATGGGTAGTGCCTACTGTGTACAAGCCCCGTGAAGGTGAACAAGTCAATGATATCAAACACTCGGTATAAGTCTATCTTGTTGCTAGAACTTTGTCTGCAATAATATATGGGTTGAGGTTATTGTTATGTTTTTTGTTGATCGCTATCAATATAGCTTTATGTAGGTTACGTGTTATAAAGTAGTATGGGAATCCATTGTTAATTAATTTGGATTTGAAATCGATGAGTGTGTATTATGTGATCTACATTATTGCATATGTTTATCCTTCTGATGCTTTGGGCCACTATGATGTTACTATGAATGCGTTTGGAGATATTTGAGTTCCAGTTGGTTAAGTCTATAGATTTGAAAGGAAAATCGTTACGTTTGTCATATAGTTTGATATGTAGTGCGTTGTCTACTATGTGTAAGTCTAGGTCTAAATAGGATGCTTTTTGGAGCTGTGTGTGTTGGTGCATTCTAGTACTACTTCAGGAGGGTATATAGTACTGGCTTCGGTGAAGAAGTTGGGTCTATTGATCATGATCAGATCGTCTATATATCTGTATAGTTTTAGATCATTTTTAAAACTGTGTTCAAAGTGGTGAAGGTATAGGTTGGCTACGAGGCTGGAGCTACAGGCATCCATAGTTATACCTATGTGTTGTCTGTATATGTTATTACCATTAAATATGTAGTTATTGAAAATGCATGAGCTTGTAAGGTCGTCCCAGTATGTGGGCAGTTGACAACAAACAGATAGCTGCGTTAATCATGGGCCGATATATTGAGAGGGTTAGCCCTCGATAAAGTCCATTTCAATATATCTACTAACCCATAATTAACACATTTTATAATTTTGCCCTATTATATTTCAATTTATGTTTTTTGGTTCATTACATTTGATGTTACTACCATTACTACTTTTATCTCATTTTGCTTTACTTTCACCTTATATTGTACATATAATGTACTTCTAGGTTTTTCCACAGTGCCGGCATTGGCCTTTGCGCGTTACTTGGGCTGTTTTGATGCACAGATCATTCTCAGACTGCACCTTAACTCACTCAACCTGTTACCTCATTGCTAATCCGATATTTTTACACTACCATAGTCTACTATATCAACCTTTTAACATATCTAGAATATATATATATAATATATATATATATATAGGGTAAAGAATAATTGTATTAAGAAGCTAATTAATCACAGAGGGTGGAATGTGACTGTACGAAAAGGAAGATAACATTGATTATGGATCAGGGACACTGCATTAGCAAAACGTACCCTACAGCCATAATGTGTGTGTGTGTGTGTACACACACACGGATATATACAGAGACAGAATCGGATCAAACAGGCAGAAAATTGAGTAGGGGTGCCACAAATAAAATAAATTACTTAGGGGGGGGGCATTATTAAAAAAAGGTTGAAAACCACTGCCTTAGACTTAACAGATGTACCGTTTTCAAACTTTTGAATAATTTAAAGTTTTTGTTTAACTCTGCGTTTGCCCATCATTTTTGCGATTTCTAAACAAAAAAAAATTTTAAAAATTTACTATAAAAAAATTGACATCCCTGACATAAATAACGAAATTTGTCCTTTTGCACTGCAACAGAACACAACAATCGACGAGACACACTAAAACTAACTAAACATTCTTTTTTTTTTTTTTTTTTTGAGCGGCAGATGTGAGACGACAGTGGGGATTTTTTTTTTTTTTTTTTTATGAGAACCCCAAACACGAGAGTTATTATAACCTATAGTACTTAGTACCGTGCTTGGGTTGGAGGTTGAGAAGACGAAAGAAGATATTTGTTGATATTGGACTTGAACTTCTGTAGATTGTAATTTTCAGGAAATACGTATGAAGGAAGGTTGTTCCAGAAAACGGCGGTTGAATGAATAAATGAGGAAGATGAAAAGTTGGTTCTGTGGGTTTGAAGTTGGACAGTAAATGGATGTTGGCTGGTGGTGGCACGTGTTCGGACTGTTTTGAAAGAGAGAGCGGGAATTATAGAAGCCAATTCAGAAGAACAGTGCCCATGGAAGTATCTGTAGAAGAGGCATGCAGCAGAAACAGTGCGTCTATGAGAAAGCGAGTGGAGAGACTCTGTTAGAGATGAATCATTAATTAACCTAACTGCCCTCTTCTGAATGGAATCAAGAAGCCTCAGAGAGGTTTTGGGGGGCACCACCCCAGATGTGGGAACAATATTCCATGGCAGGGCGGATTTGCGATTTATACAGAGTGAGCAGCTGTTTGGGAGAAAAGTAACGCCGAGAGCGAAAGAGAAAACCAAGTTTTTTAGATGCAGAGGAAGCAATATTTGTAATGTGCTTGTGCCAAGAGAGATTAGAAGTCAGGGTAATCCCCAAAAGAGATATATCATTTTGCCTAGAAATCGGAGTGTCACTAAAGATAAGCATAGGAGCAGAAGAATCCTTTTTGCGAGATATAAGACAAGATTGAGTTTTAGAAGGGTTGAAATCAACTAAGTTGTCTTTGCCCCACTGGAGAATTACCTGAAGATCGGCATTTAAGGAATTGGCAGCAGATTTTCGAGAACTTGAAGCTGATTGAGCAGGACAAGGTTTCTCAAAATGGAAAGTTGAATGCAATGTGCTATCATCGGCAAAACTATGGATAGGATTTCCAGTCAATGGAAGAAGGTCATTGATATACAAGAGGAAAAGAGTGGGGGAAAGAACTGAACCTTGGGGGACACCGGCATTAGTGGAGACGTTAGAAGACAGAGAGCCATCTACCATCACACTCAGTGAGAGATCAGAGAGAAAACTGGATAACCAATTACTAAAAACAGTTGGCAAACCATAAGATGGAAGCTTGTTTAGAAGACCTTTATGCCAAACACGATCAAAAGCCTTTGAGATGTCAAGAGCAACTACTTGTGTTTCTCCGAACCTTTCCATTGAATTAGTCCATAAATGGGTAACATAAGCCAGAATATCACCAGTGGATCGACACTGACGGAATCCATACTGGCGATCGTTGATCAGACGGAAGGTTTCTAGGTAGTTTAAGAGTTGGCGGTTAATTGATTTCTCCATTACTTTAGAAAGAGTAGAAGTAATTGCAATGGGACGATAATTGGATGGGAGGGATTTGTCACCCTTTTTAGGAACTGGCTGGATATGAGCAAATTTCCAAGCAGAAGGAAAAACACCTTTGGAATAAGAAAGTGAAAAAAGGCGGCAAAGAATAGGAGTAAGTTCAGGAGCACAGGTTTTGAGAACAAGTGGAAAAATACCATCAGGACCTGGAGCTTTCTTAGCATCAAGATTCATCAAAATCCTTCTGATATCCTTTTGACGGAAGACCACAGGAGGCATTGAATGGAGCATGTTAGGAATGGTGGGAGGTGTTTTACCAAGATCATTAACACATGAGCTCGAAGAAAAATGGGATGCTAGCAGGTCAGCTTTATCCTTGGCTGAAGTGACAACAGAACCATCTGGTTTGGACAGAGGTGGGAGCAGAGATGGGCAAAAGTTGCGGCCAATAGCTTTGGCAACAGACCAGAATGCTCGGCTACCATTAGGGCAAGAAGCAAGTTTTCTACTCTTAGCCTGTTCAAACTCTAGTTTGGACTGATTAATAACTGCTTTACAATTGTTGCGAGCTTTGGTGTAGGCAGAAAATGAAACTGAAGAATTAGAAACAAGCCAATTATGATATGCAACGTTCTTCTCTCTCTCTCTAGGCTGTCCAAGAGAAGAACGTTACGATATGCAACGTTCTTCTCTTGGACAGCCTTAGCACATTTATCGGAAAACCAAGGTTTAGATAAAAGACGAGATTTTAAAGTGGAGTGTGGGATAAAGGATTCCATTCCTGCAAGAATAATTTCACTGACACGATCTGAGCAAACGTTGACATCAGAAGTTTTGAAACAGTAATCAGACCAAGGAAAAGAAGAAAAGAAGTCTCGCAGGTCATCCCATTTTGCATTCTTGTAATGCCAAACAATACGAGGTTGGGAATAGCCATGAGATAAAGGTTCCATTGGAGAAGAGACAATCACCAAGTTGTGATCTGAAGTGCCTAAAGGACCTCTCACTTCAACCTTGTACTTAGAAGGGTTGTTTGTGAGAAAAAGATCAAGCATATTTGGCTGTATGATTAGGATTGTCCGGTATTCTTGTAGGTAAATGAACAATCTGTGCTAGGTCATTAGTAATTCCAAAAGCCTCAGCATCTCGACCTGCTGGGTTGGTGTGACTAGAAAACGGAAGCCAGCTGGAATTGTGAACGATAAAATCACCAAGGAAAATTATCTCACTGTTAGGAAAGTTGGACTGGAGAAAGTCAAGTTGCAAAGAGAGGAAGTCAAAGAGCTCCAAGTGATTAGTGGAGTTGGGAGAACGGTAGAGACAACAGATGAATTTTACACAATGAGGTAGAGAGATTTTAAGCCAGAGAAGATCAAAGAGAGGAGATTCCAAATTGCCAAGTCTCTGACAGGGAATATCAGAACGGACATATGCACAAGTACCACCTTTGAGGCGAAAGGAATCATACAGCAAATAATTTGGACATCTGAGATGAGCAGTAGTTGAATCAACTGATAACTGAGATTCAGTCAGAAAAAGTACATGGGGTTTGGAAGACTGCAAGTGGAAATGGACATCGTTGAGATTAGAATTGAGACCATGTATATTTGTGAAATGAATTAGGAAGTCCTTGGGAGGTTTAGATCTTTTCGCAGATAAGCTTCTTGCTCTATTATTTTGACAATTCATGGTGTATTCAATAGTAAGAAAAAGTGGGTGGGACATGCTGTATGAAGTAATGAAATTTTTGGATGTGGCGTACATGTGGTAAGAATATACCCAGATCCTTGACATAACGTGGTCTCGACAATGCTCCCCGCATACACACTACTCGGACTCCCTCCAGTCACTATCTGGCAGAATAGAGGTAGCAAGATTATACACTAGCTGATCCGGAAGCTTCCTAGAGAGTTACCAATAGGTTCAGTCCGGTGTACTAACTAGCGGCCGGCCTGCGAACACCGTTTTAGAGCTGTACCCTCGAAATGTAAGG